>NW_026067961.1:2021427-2041259 GCF_014885135.2 Alexandromys fortis | reverse complement strand
CTTACCAGGGAGGATCTTAACCTGCGTCTGTCTGGAGCGGGAGAATCATGGCGACTCCTCACTAAGCTTCTTTTTCCCAGCATTCTCTTCTGTCTACTCCGCCTACCTAATTTTCTGTCCTATGAGGGCCGAGGCAGTTTCTTTATTATAATTAACCAATGTCCTTCCTCCATCAGCCTTGGCCTCATCTGCAGCAGGCAACACAAGGAAACAGCAGACAGTGATGCTGGGGCATGAAGCAAGGCTCCCAGATTGGGTACCACCTTTGGTGATGCTGTAGGGCAGGTATAGGTAACCTGAGATGATCTTAGGGGATCCACCTGTGGCCCTGGCAGAGAAGCAGGCAGTGTGGTCTATGCACATCCACACCCTGATCAACCAACTGCAGATAGAGGAAAAGCCACCCCAATGCACCCCAAGGGCTCATCCCTTTGGCTGAGGCATCCATCCCAAGAGGTGCTGATGTTGCCATTTACCTGCCTGCTCATGGTTTCACCTGGGGAATGCTCTGAGGCTCTCTGGTCCACACTGTGTTCAACAGTGAGCCAGCGTAGGAGGGTGATGCCCCAAGTCACAAGCCCTTCAAACACACGTCCATTAAGATGAAGTATTTCAGTGAACTCCACAGCATGACAGTGGATGGGTATAGCCTTATTATAACTGTGTGTGTGCCTGCACACCCATGCGTGTGTGGTGTGTGTGCAAGGCAGAGGTCCAGTGTCTTCCTGTCCACTTTGTTTTCACAGCAAGGTCCCTCACTGAACTTGGAGCTCACTAATTCTGCTGGGGCTGGATGACCAACAAGCACCAGAAGTTCTCCTGCCTCTGCCTTCCCAACATTGGAATTACAGACTAACCCCACTGCACCTGGCTTTTGGGGTGGGGTCTGAGGATTCAAGTTGAGTCCTTATGTTTGTGCAATGAGTTCTTTTACCATCTGAGCCATCTCCCCTGGCCCCTCTATTGCTTTAATTTGTACATAAGTGGCCACCAGAGGCCCATACTGAAAGTCCCTACACAGCACAGCACTAGTGAGAGAAGATGGGATCATCAAGAGGCGTGACCCACTGGGAGATTCTTAACTCAGGAGTCTGCCTTGAAGGGAATAGTGGGATCCCTTCTTCTGTATTCTGCTTTGTGCCATGAGGTGGGCAGCTTTTCTCAGCTGAGCCCCAACCCTGTGTAGCTCACCCCAGATCTAAATACAGCCAACCAATCATAGACTGAAGCCTTCAAAATTGGGAGCCAAAATAACCCTTTTCTCTTTATAAGTTGAGGGTCTCATGAATATGTTATAGTCACAGGAAGCCCACCGAGGTCTCAGGTATGTGTTATAGACACGAGAAGCCCACTGAGGTCTCAGGTATGTGCTATAGTCATGGGAAACCCACTGAGGTTCTCAGGTGTGTGTTATAGTCACGGGAAACCTATGCAATCCTAGGTCTGTCCAAAAGCAGGAGGCATGAAACAGAGATGACTTTAGTTTGGGGGACTCTCAGGAACCTCATTTCTGAAGTATGCAGAGACAAGCAATAGTAGAAAATGCACACCCACCCTGATCCTTCTCAAAGCCCCTCATCTCGTTGCAACCTCAACTTTTAGTTTGGGGAGGAAAGTCCTTGGCACCCATCCCACCCAAATAAAGCTTTAAAACTTCCCTACTGAGGGCAGACTCTCCAACCCTGGCCTCTGCCCCACAAGAATATCTGTGAAGGGTTTTGCTCACCTGAAAGACTCCTTCCAAGTAATTGGCACATTATGGAAGCACACTTCAGTCTGTCATGAGTGAGGAAAGTTATAGAAGCCAAAACTAACCCACTGGGGTGATGGTTCTTTATTAATTTCCTCTCCTTGGGCTTCCTACATCCTTTTGTAAAGGGAGTTTTGTTGTCACGGAGCTGAAGGTTTCAAATGCATTTTGCCAAAGTAGGGCACAGGTGACTTAAGCAGGTCACACGGCTTTTGAAAGCTCACACTTAAGCACTAGTCTTAGCTAATACCCTCCTCACATCAAAGGTGTAAAGGCTACAGAGGAAATGGGGGGCTGCTGTGGGGTAGGGAGTTTGCCCTCCACCCAGACCACAGCATCCCAGATCAGCATCAGTACAGGGAATCGCTGGTGATTTGGGTTAAAGAGGGTTTAAAAGAATTTTCCTTTTGAATTGAGTCCTCAAAAATTGAGTCTTTCCTTTGAAGACTGAAAAAGTGTCTCAGCCTAAGACCAAGGTTTCTAAAGGATCAACTCGTATATCCAGGAAGAGAGAGGCGAGGCAGAAGGCGGGCAGGGAAGAGGGAAGGAAAGCGGTGATAGCCAGGCAAGGCTATCCACACCGTGAGCAAATAGTTGTAATATTTGCAAAATAAATGCTGTTATGGCATGCCCAGTTAGGCTTGAATTTCAGATAGACAATAAATAACCTTTAATGTCAGCTTATTCTATGTAGTGTTTGAAACACAGCTACATCAAAACCATTTGCTATTTATCTGACATTTAAATTTAGTTGGGCCACTGGTTCTTTACCTGGCAGCCTGGGCAAAGTCAAGCCAGGGCTTTGGCTCTGGTAGAATGCATGCCTCGAGCCTCTGCTGGGGGCTGAGCTGGAAGCAGTCAGCTGCCCTTCCATGCCTGCTCATCAAGTAAGCACACGGAGTGCCAGATCCTCTCTCTCATTATAGTCCTCATGAGGAAACTCTATGGCTTTCAGAGCCCCTCTTTCTTCCTCATGGACCCTGAGGTTGTAGTTTAAGAGGGTCCTGTGGGCCTGAGATAAGGTGATTTCAGACTGCATCCCCAGAAAGCAATCCAAAGACTGTAGAAGTGTTCCCTGTCCGTGCAGCTGGAGGAAGGGTGAGGGGAGAGGACTCTTCATGGGAGATAGCATGGTTCCCAAGAATAAACAAGTTCTGTGGCCTGAGTGTGTGGGCCTTTTAGTAGGAGGCTTGCTTAGGATGAATGAAGCTGTGGTTTGCATAAACTGTGGAGTAGATCATGTCTAGAATCCCAGAACTCAGAAGGAATAAGAAGAAGGCTCCAGGGTCATCCTCAACTACACAGTGATTTTTAAGGACATCTAGGGACACATGAGACCCTGTATTTTAGTTGTGTTTCTACCACTGTGACAAATACAATGGCCAAAGTCACTTACAGATGAAAGTGTTTATTTTTGCTTATATTTCAGGGTGATAGCTCATTATTAAGGGGATTTGGGGCAGGGATTCAAGGCAAGAACTAGAGCAGAGGCTTTGGAGGGATGCTCCTTGCTGGCTTGCTCATCAAGGCTTCCTCAGACTGCTTTCCCATAACACCCAGGACCACCAGCCCAGAAGTGGTACCACTCACAGAGTGAACTGAGCCCTCCAAGATCAAACATCAATCAAGGAAATGCACCACAGGCTTTCCCACAGGCTAACCCACACGCTGGTCTTGTGAGGCGTTTTTCTCTACTGACGTTCTCTCTTCCATGAAGTTTCCCCTATCTGTGTCAAGTCACACACACACACACAAAAAAAAAAAACCCTATCCAGCGCACCCTGCTCAAAACAGAAAAATGAGCTAACAAAATTCACAGATGCCTGAGAGGGAGGATCGCTTGAGTTGGTCTGAGCATTCTAACTAGCTAGTTTATTCAGTCAGCATTGACCATGAACCTACTCTACATAGATACCATCTTCACAAACGGATACAAACATGGCTTTTTCTCTTTGAGGGATGAAGTTGATTATAACCAACATTCTCTTTAAACAACTTGGTACAAACTATCTTTTCAGAGATCTTTTCTATAGTTCACAGAAATGATTCATAGCATGCTTCAGAGAAAGAGTCTAGATGTGTCTTAGTTACTTTTCTATTGCTGGACTAAAACACTCTGGCTAAGTCAACTTATAAAATAAAGCAGTTAATTTGGGGTTCATAATTTCAGTGGGTTATATAGTCCATAACCATCATTGACAGAAAATGGCAGGAAAGTCAGCAAGCATAGTGCTGGAGCAGTAGCCGGAAGCTTATGCCTAATCCACAAGCAACACAGAGAGAGAGAGAGAGAGAGAGAGAGAGAGAGAGAGAGAGAGAGATTACTGGGAATAATGTGGCTTTTGAAATCCCAGTCCCAAAGTTTGCCCCCAGTGACACACTTCCTCCAACAAGGCCACACCTGCCAAACCTTCCCAAACAGTTCCAGCAACTGGAGACCAAGTATTCAAACATGTGAGCCTATGGAGAGAGTTCCCTCTCAAATCACCACGAAGGCTGTCTCCATCTTTAGTAGACTGCAGCCTTGGTGGGTCTTTGTGCTCAGGAGGCTGCAGTGTGGAGGGTGGGGCAGGGGCTCTTGGTTGTAGTCCAGGTGCTTAGTGGGTTGCTCATAGGCTTTCCAATGACATTTCTGGCCAATGTGACCAAGTGATTGGCTCAAACTTCGAAGGTACAGCCCACCATGCAGAGGAAAGCATGCTGGAGGGAGCAGGAAGCTGCTTGCTTGCATCTAGTGGATCAGGAAGCAGAGACAGGACAGGAAGCAGGGCCAGGCTATAACCCAGAGCTCCAACCTCAAGCTCCCACTTCCACCAGTGCTGCGGGTTCCTCAGCCCCAGGTTGGGAACCTACAAGAACAGTCCTCATTTGAATCAAAACAGTAAACAATTGATATGCTAAAGCCATTTGCAGTGGCAGATGGGCCTTTTGCTTCATCCTACTGGGTAAATCACATCACACATATGGCAACAAAATGTAAGGAGAAAAGCTGGATAATGTTGGAAAGATCCAGAAGTGTGAAAATGAGTCCCTTGATTTCAAAAGTAACCAAAGAGACAGAGCAGAAAAAAATATATATATATTCATGGGATAGAGTGGAGAAGGAAGGCAGAGCTGAAGAGAACATTCGTGAAGTGGAAAACATGAAGGATGCAGAGGAAAAAGGAATGGTAAAGAGATAATGAAGACTGGAGATCTGGAAGGAGCCAAGAGAGAATGAAAAATCCCAGACACAATGGGGCATAACCCAAAACCAAACCCACATCTAGAAAGCAACATCACGGGCCAAAAGGAAACAGTGAACTAACGTAACATCCGTTGTTCTAGGCTCCTTCTGTTGCTATGAAAAACATCATGACTGAAAGCATTTTAGGAGAAGGAATGCTTTATTTGGCTTATACTTCCAGGTCACACAGGCCATCACTGGGGGACATCCTGTTAGGGGCTCAAGCAGGAACATGATACAGAAACCATGGAAGAAAGCTGCTTGCTAACTCACTTGCTGGCTCATGGCACTGCCTTTCCTATTCAGCCCAGGACCACCTGCCTGGGGATGCAGTCACCCACTGTGGACTGGGTTTTCCCACGGCAATGACTAATCCAGACAACCCCCACAGAACTGCCCAAGTGCCAATCCGATCTGGGCTCCTCAGGTTGAGGCTCCCTTTTCAGGCAAATTCAGACAGCATCAAGAGGAAGTTACAGCTAAGGACCTGTGTTACCTGGGAAGGGTTTAACAGAGACCTGGAAGAGTTGCTGTTCAATTGCTTGAATCAGCTTAAGAGTACAAAAAAAAAAAAAAGGCAGTTGAATTTTACAAGGCATAACAGAATTACATGTCCAGAAACGCTGCATTCTGCCGCCAAAAATTTACACATAGATGCCGGCACCGCGCCCCCGTGTCTGCGCTCTGTGCACTGGCACCCAGTTCCCGAGCTTCGGGCAAGGGAGCTGGAGGTTAAAATACATAGACACACACAGACAGAGAGACTGCGACATGGGTCTTCCATGAATTCCCCAAGAATGCCCCCTTTATTGTGTTCAGGGGCAGATTATATAGAGATAGCCACGCCCCAGCCAAACCCACCAGAAACCACTCTCCTGCCATCAGGAACTCCTGAAGGTCTCGTGCTCAGAGCAGCTGTAGGCACTCAGATCAGGGGATTACAAGAAATTCAGGATCTGGGGTCTCACTGCTCCCAACACGTAGATATGCTAAAAAACAGTTCAAGAAGAGCACCAAACGTGTGTGGGAAGGCAAATGAGGGTCGACAGCGGGGATATGTACAGAGGTCTTGGTAGAAATACCGCTGCAGTTCTCTCTCTGGAAAAGGAGGAAGAGAATTGCATTAATTATCCAAACACAAAAGACACAGTACCCACAAACAAAAAATTAATTTAGAGTTTTTGAGGCTCAGGTACACAGCACTGTTACGGAACCCTCTAGATGAACCATCTGGGCCTGCGTCTTACCCTGGCAGATCCCATTATAGTGACATCACACTGGACGCCAAAGAGAAACTAAATCCCACAATCCTTTCTATAGACACCCCTTACTGACACAAGGACTTTCTAATAGATTTTCTTTCTAACAATGGTTCTCAACCTGTGGGTCGCAGCAACCCCTTGGGAATGACCTTATCACAGGGGTCACCCACGACCATCAGAAAACACAGGTATCTATCTACCTTACAATTCATACCAGTAGCAAAACTGCAGTAATGTAGTAATAACAAAACTAATTTTATGGTTGCGGGGGTCACCACAACGTGGTAAACTGTTAAAGGGGCTCAGCATTAGGAAGGTTGAGAACCACTGCTCATGACACCAGCTCCACCAGGAGCCTTTGAGGGTGTCTGAGATGACTGTCCTGTTCTGGTGACATAGTCCCACAAATGTAGTTTAAGGAAGTGAAGGCTCATTTTAGCTCACAGTCTGCAGGAATGGTCCACGAAGGCATGAAGACAGGGCAGCAGGAGCATGGCTGACGTGGAAGACATGGCAGGGAGGGAATGGACATGGAAGACATGGCAGGGAGGGAATGGACATGGAAGACACGGCAGGGAGGGAATGGACATGGAAGACATGGCAGGGGGCGCACGAGGAGCCTACTCTGCTCACGGTGACTCTGCAGGCAGGAGACAGAGATGGCAGCTGGTACCCAGCTCTCTCTCCCCCTCCTTTGCCTTGTCCAGTACCCCTGCCTGTGGCACGGTGCTGCTCACATCTGACAAGGCTCCTGTCACGTCGTCTAACCCACATATTCCTGTGCAGACACGCCCTGGAGTTTGTTTCCATGGTGACTTCACACCCAACCTTGACAGTCAGTGTTAACCTTCACGGGACGTGTCACTTCAGAGCCATAGCAGAGATTGGGATAGCGGAAGACTCAAGGGAGATTTTATAAAATACGCATTATTTCATGTTTCAAACAATCTGAATAGAAGGGGGATGATATCTAAAGTGTGTTGGGTCTGGAGATTTGTCTCCTTTTTCTGAGAGCTCTTTTACGGAGGCAGCAGTCGACAGGGTGGAGGACGTGTCCGCGGCATGAGTCAGATGAAGCACTCTGGACTGAAGGGAAGGTTCGGGGCAGATGAAAACTCAGGCACCTGAGACGGGCCAAGACCAGTGTTTTGATGACGTCTGTGGCACCACAGAGCACTTCAAAACAATAGCAGCGAGTTGGCCTGGTGGTTCTGATAGGCTGGCCTGACTCATCCACTGCATTGAAGGCTTTGTGGTTGGATTCAGCTGCTCTGGCATTGACAGCTCAGTCCTTCTCTTCAGGACTTTATCTTTCAAGCCAGATTCCTCCATCCATGGCCCAACCCAGGCAGGGCACAAGGAGAACTCTCCTGTGCAGATGAGCTCATCTGGATCGTGTACGCTCATGGGACCCTGTAGGCAGAGCAAACACACATGGTCAGGCATATAAACCACGGGTTCAGTCCTCTACCACCTACCCCTGTAATCTCGCGATAAACAACACAGTGCTGTAGGGACATAGAGACTGAGGAAAAGCAGTTATGAGAGCCAATAAATAGCTCTGGGGGATAAAGAGAAGATACAGCTGTTATAGAACAAGCTTGGACGGTGCACCCTGCTATAAGTCAAGAATTATTGTAGAGGCGAGAAAGGTTTTGTTTTTAACAAGGTGCCAAAAACACTAACCGTAAAATAAAGGATCAATAAACTCGATTATATTAAAATTACGGGCATGTACTGAAAGATACCACAGAGAGCACAGAAAGACGGGCTGGAGAGCGGAAGAAGACATCAACACGGGTAAGAAGGGGATCTATAGAGGCCCAGCGCCCAGATGATGGAGGCAACCTGTGCTATCTTTGTGGGGAGATTCACGGACCACTTGAGTCTACCGATGAGGGCCTTCAGACATGAAATGTAAGACAGATAACATATTCCTGTAATAAGAGCAGTGAAATTGAGGCTGGGGTTGGAGCACAGTGGATAACGCTTATCTAGAATAATTCAGAGTCTGCTTTCCCACCCCAATACTATACAAGAGAAGAAATTGGCTAAGAAACACATATAAAGACATTCGCTCGTGTTACTAATTGGAGCCATGTGAGTAGCCCCACAATGAGATGCCGGCACACAGTGGTGTCGGATATGGATTTGATGCAGAGAACCTGGGTAGGGAATTTCCCCAGCAGCAGGCCGAAGACACTTCACATGCCTACCAGCTATGGCATCAACAATATTGGTATGCCGTAGGGCTATCCACCAGCGAGGTGAATCGAGCAGGTTACCGCTGGTTTCTTCAAGCCGGAAGGAACACGTGCAGCGCAGCCCCCTCTTCTGGAAAGATCAATAGCAGGTGGAGCCTACACTCCCCAGGGTGGGGGTGTGTAGATAGTGTCAAATTAATGAAGACAAGTCAGATAACTGTGGTTAGAAATCAGGGAAACGCCGGCACCAAGGGGAGGGGGAGCTGTGGCTGAAGTGGTGCGGAGAGATTATGGCTGTCTCTGAAATCTGGACCAAGAATACCTTCTTTACCTGTGTGATAACAATGCATTTGGAGGTTCTGTAGCTATTCTTAAGCAGCAGCAGGATGAGGGAGATGGCTCAGAGCACAGAAGCAATTGCTGAGCAAGCCTGACAATCTGAGTGTGGGTGCCCGGGAGCCATAGCACACATCTGTAACTCCCGCACTCCTTGAGCACTGAGGTGGAGATAGGCGAATCTTCCAGAAACTCGTGAGTCAGCTGGACTGGAGCACATGGTGCTGCAGCCGAAAGAGCAAAGACAGATCCTGCCTCAGATAAGGTTCAAAGTGAGAACTGACTCCTGAAAAGTTGTCCTCTGACCTCCACATGCAACATGGAATGCACAAGCGCACATAAGCACACATGCATGCACACACATGCTCGCACCCATATGCACATGCATGCACCCACACACACAAAGAAGAAATAAAGACAAGGTACAACCTCATGCATCTAGAACAGACAAGAATCATTTGAGGAGTCGAGCAGCATTTGGAGCACAGGCCCTGGGAGCAGAAATCCTGGAGTGTTGTGGAGGCTCCAAGCAGAACCAAGAACTTGATGCATGAGCTGTGACGGTGATGGAGACAGAGAGATGGCTGGATGGTCCCCAGATTTCCAGCTTGTTTACAGGGTTTGTGGTGCCATTCACCCAGATGGTTTTGCCAAGGTGGATGAGCCATCTTCCACTTCCTAGCTTCTTGTCATTCATCTGTGACATTCAGTTGAGCCAGTGAGCACCCGTGTGGTTTGAGGGTTAGCGAAGTCCTCTGAGCAGGAGAAGGGGCTTGACGGGGGTCTGTGCATGCTTCTTCCAGCAAAACTGTGGGTCTCATGAAGGTTGGGAGAAGAGCTTGGGGTTTAAGACATGAGAGCCCTTGCAGCTTCACCCAGAACTACCTGGATCAGCGTGGGGGTGAGTGAGATGGAGGTGCTACCTCATAGTGTAAGAAGAAGAGAATCTTTTCTTCACCTGTCCTGAGGCTCAGAGAAAAGAGCCCTACCCTATACCAGAAGGAAGGTGTCGATGGAAAGGCATGGGCTTGGCTTTAAATTTTAAGTTTTATGAGACATAGGAGCTCTTTTAAGGGAAGGAGAACTTCTGCAGCTGGGGAACTCCAAACTTCAAGCTGGGGGAAAAAAGAGAGAGGAGAGGAGGGAGAGAAGAAAGAGGGGCAAGGATGGAGGAGGACAAGAGGGGGAGAATGGGGAGAGGAAGGAAAAAGACATGGGAAAAGAGAAGAGAGGAGAAAGAAGGAAATGGGAGAGGATGGGAGAAGAGGGAGAAGTAGAGGAAGGAGGAGGAGATGGGAAAGAATGGGCAGGAGAAGGAGCAGGAAGAGGTGGGAGAGTCAGGGAAAGGGAGGGGATGAAGTGCACAGTGAAAGAGAAGCATGGTCAGCAGAGGTCTCCACCCCTTCTCTGGAGGTCGCCACCCCATCTCTGGAGGTCTCCACCCCTTCTCTGGAGGTCTCCACCCCTGTCTCTGGAGGTCTCCACCCCTGTCTCTGGAGGTCTCCACCCCTTCTCTGGAGGTCTCCACCCCTGTCTCTGGAGGTCTCTACCCCTTCTCTGGAGGTCTCCACCCCTGTCTCTGGAGGTCTCCACCCCTTCTCTGGAGGTCTCCACCCCTGTCTCTGGAGGTCTCCACCCCTTCTCTGGAGGTCTCCACCCCTGTCTCTGGAGGGCTCCACCCCTTCTCTGGAGGTCTCCACCCCTGTCTCTGGAGGTCTCTACCCCTTCTCTGGAGGTCTCCACCCCTGTCTCTGGAGGTCTCCACCCCTTCTCTGGAGGTTTCCACCCCTGTCTCTGGAGGTTTCCACCCCTGTCTCTGGAGGTCTTCACCCCTTCTCTGGAGGTCTCCACCCCTGTCTCTGGAGGTCTCTACCCCTGTCTCTTGAGGTCTCTACCCCTGTCTCTGGAGGTCTCTACCCCTTCTCTGGAGGTCTCTACCCCTTCTCTGGAGGTCTCTACCCCTGTCTTTGGAGGTCTCTATCCCTTCTCTGGAGGTCTCCACCCCTGTCTATAAAGCTCCCTACCCTTGTCATTTGAGGTAAGGTGTCCTTTCCTTCTGATGCAGGGGGACTGTGAGGATCTCAACCCTGCTTCCTGGAAAGAGGAGAGATTTCTTCCTGTGTGCTTCCTCTTTATGACCAACCTACTTCTGTTGTCTTCCTGGATACCAGTGTGCCATGTTTGGGGAAACCACACCCTGAAATTTATCCATGTGAAGGCGTGCCTGCACTAAGGTCAAGAGCCTGACTCCCCTCCACATCATCACTGGGACACCATTGTGAAGACTCCATGCTGTATCTCCAGCCTGAGTCCTCAGCCAAGCCTGGCTGTAAGGCAAGCATCCTAGCTTTCTCAGCACTAAACTAATCCAGTGACGTCATTCATTTCGAGTTCCCGCAGCTGTCTTTGAAGTGCTCACACCGAAGCTCACGTGCTCACAGACAGTTCATTCGTGATGAGTTCATTGTTCTCTGCATTCCTGCAATCATGGGAGGAGATGAATTCGCAGCACACTGCAAACTAATTGCATTAGATCATGTAGGAGACTGAGAGACAGACGCATCAAGGGGCTCTCTTCCCAGGAAGGGTTGGACACCTGCGAGGGCTCCTAACAAATATCGCCGAAAGAGAGAGGTGATAGCTACCAGGGTCCAGATTTAAGCCCATCCTCTACCACTTGGTTCTCAAGCACCAGCCCAGGCTGGGTAGGTGGGTCCCAGTAGAGATGACACCTCATGCCCAGGACTCCACAGCTAGGATGTGGCAGAGCAGGTTGTGCCCCAGAATTTTCGATCATAGTCTTCCCTTCAATCCTACTACCTTCTAGAGGGATCTGTATTCTTGTCATATGTGTTCCTGGTGTGCCAGGATGATGGAGAACTCTGGGCAGGCAGCTACAGGCTGAGACCCCCCCCCCAAGGGCATAGTGACCTTTCCCACACCTGAGTCTCCTCTCTGATATTTTAAATTGTCTTTTACATTTCTTTGTTTAGCTCCTCCCGCTCTGTGGTGTGCACACGGGCATGACAGCATGCACATGTGGAGGTCAGAGCACAACTCGTGGGACTTGATTCTCTCCTCCCACCATGTGAGTCCAGGTCCTTCTAGTCTTGGCAGCAAATGCCTTTGCTTACTCCCTCTGGCCCCTCTGTTGTTTTAATTTCTGTCCCCCTCTTAAGCTCCATCCTATAATCAAGTATGAGCCTCCCGAGGGATGTGCACAGAGTGTCCATCCTGCTCGAGACACCAAGCATGGGGCCGGATCATGTCAAGCTAGAGTATGCTTTCCCTGCCTGGCTGTCTTTCCTGATAATCAGTCAGCTACAGAACACACCTTTCCAGAACCACGGAGGAGGGTTGGCCTGTGCTGGCCAATCTGGCCAATGTCACGCTGCTGTTTTAGGTGGTATTGCCAACATAGCCACAAGCCAGGGCTCCCTGGAGGACTGTGCCTGGCATAGGCATACGCCTCAGCACTACCAGCTTCACACGTATGCTGTGTGTGCATGTGCATACTCCCTTGTGAGCACACGTGCACTGGACAAAGGTTGACATGAGCCTCTCTTAATGTTTCAGTCCCTCAAGGGTTTCTCTCACTGAACCTGGAGTTCACTAATTTGGCTAGGCTTGCTGGCCAGCGAGCATCAGAAATCTAGCTGTCTCTTTGATGTGGGTGCTGGGGATCTGAACTCAGGTCCTCCCATTTGCACAGTAAAGCCTTTTACCCCATCAGAACCCCTCCCCAGATCTGGCTTATGGTGCATTTAAGGCAATAAAGGCACACAGTTCCCACGGGCTTGACACATGCTATTTCTTTTACTAGTCAGTCCACTGTCATGCCCACTTGTCGGATGAAGACACTGAGACCCCACAGAACTCCAGACACCCCTCCAGAGGTGGAGCTCTGTGTGCCACGCACCTGCTGCCTCAAGCCACCCACACATAAAATGCAGGTGTGACTTGAAGAGAGAGATGAAATGGGCCAAGTGTCCTTCAAATTCAGTCTCAGGACTTCCCAGAGCTGCGGGGTCTTCTAGGCCGTGCACCCCAGCGAGAGCTCTCTGTCCGGAGTGGATGTGGAGGAAGCTGCCCTCCAAGAGCATCAGGGCTCCATCCCCCTGCTGGATACCTTTGCAGAGGAGGCTGGAGATATAAACTTGTGAGCGCTGGGGGTGTGCTGGCGCGGAATCAAACACAGAAGCCATTTGGGATGGGGCACAGATTAGCCTGCAGGCTGTTCCGGTTTCTCCTCCGAGGCTCACACAGAGAGGTTTGGACGTTGTTGTCCCTGCTTTTTTATATCCTACCCATTTGTCATCAATTACAGCAGCCTGTCTGCAGGGTATGCTAGAGAAGAGAGAGAATGCTTTCACAGGCAAAGTGTGCGGCTTAGGGACGGAAGTGACAGCTATCCCTGGGAGTGAGTGCCTTGCCGGAATCCCACGGGGAGCCCTTGTTCTTGAGCACGGTGTCTAGGCCCAGAAAATAAATGACACAGATTGGGCAGCAGCGTCTACGGCTGGTTTCGTTTGTAGGCTTTTCACGCTAACGTCTGGAGACTAGAACGCAGATTTAATCCGGAATCCGAGCCTGGAAGGTCTATGCAGGTTTCAGGGGGCCACGCCCACACAGGAGAATGGGTATAGGCTAACTGCAAGCAGCAGAGCCATGTGGAAGAAGAAGGAAAGTGCCTGTGATGTTCGGAGGTTTGATTTATTGCCATATTCAGGAATTAATTACAGCCCGAGGTCCTGAAAATGAAGGAGGAAAGAAAAAGGATGAACAATATGGGAAGAGAGGCAACAGCGTCTGCTGAGGGGAGCTAGCCTGGCTTTCAGCGTTAAAGTCACAGTCCTCCATTGCAGGTGTCTCCTGGGGCCGGGCAGCCAACCTACCTGGAACCCCACTAACAACTTATTTTCTCCTTGGGGGAGGAAAATCACTCTCTGAAGAGCTGGCATGTGGTGAGAGATTTGATCAGTGGTCCCAGACGTCTGCCCAGGGGACTCATAACATGAAGGGGTGGTGGAAGGTTGGGCCAAAGCTAAGGGGCCCGGCCTAACATATAGGGGTCAAGGGTACATTCAATTCCACTTGTCCTGGGGCTAAAGGTCAATCCCCGAGGGCTTATCTTGTTGAGAAGGGTAGTGGATGATGGCCTCCTGCAGAGATGCTGGTGTAGCAGGGCTAAGTCTGCCTGGTTTCCTGCCCTGGAATGGTTGATTAAACACAGGCTCATCTTTCTCTCCAGCACAGAATCTCCGGAAGCACTTAGACCTCAGGGAGATTACTGCCACCTGGGGATTATGTTCTGCAGAGTAAGAGATGCAGGCCAAGTGAATCTATTAATTTGTGGTGTACTTATTTAACTGTGTGAGTGTTTGGCCCGCATGTGTATCCATGCCAAGTGCATGCCTGGCGCACTTGGGGATCAGATAACTTGGAACTGGAGTTACAGGTGGCTGTGCCCCAACATCTGGGAACCAAACCTGGGTCTTCTGCAAGAACAGTAAGTGCTTTTGACTGCTGAGCCATCTCTCTAGGCTCTTGGTGTTCGGCAGTCATGGTGGTACACAGAAAATCACAATGACTGTGATTCACCAGACAAGCAGAGGACATAGCCAAGGGTGACTGAGGGCTGGAGGACTTAAAGGAGTCTGGACAACACCAGGGAGGAGCCCTGAGACACAAGAAAGAAGTTGCTGGACAGGTCTTGGCTGAGACCAGGATCTAGTCAAATATGGATACCTGGACGGCCAGTGAGCTGGGGACCGGATGCTTGGATGGTGGTGTATAAACCTGGCATAGCCAGGGCTAGAGAACTACAGAAAGTCAGGGCGGTAGTCAGGGTGGGGCCGGAGGTAACCAGTCCTGACCCACAGCTGGGAGGAAAGCCTGTATTCAATTCCTCTTGTGGTCTGGCCAAAGCTTAAAGGCAAGTTGTAACTATGTAATCCTTGGTTCCTGTGGAGTCTTAAAAATAGGCCAGGGAACAATATGCAGCTGTGTCTGACAGAGGCCCCCATGGCCACCAGATAGAGTGAGTTGCTGACCAAGGGAGGCTCCTGCTCAGATCTGCCCCCAAATCTTGGCTACTGTGTCTTGGAACATTCCCAGAATAAAGAGCCTCCTTCCTTCCCTCCTTCCTACTTCCTCCCTCCACACTCCCCATGCCCTGGGGACACAGAGCCAGACTCTGTCAGGCTGCTCTTAGAAGGAGACAATTCAGATCCTGCTGGGGACAGAGGCACCCTGGGGCCCCAGCTGTGTGCAAGTTCCCTGGCCTCAGGGAAGAGGAGAGATGTCTGAGAACAGAGCAAGGGGAGCAGAAGCTGGAAGAACTGAGGCCTCATGCTCCACTTTCTAAGGTCAATTAAAATTGCCTATAATTGTACTTCACATACATCTAGGGGAGGGGGCTTTGAGAGAAAGAATTCAGCCAAGGACAAGCGGAGAGCAGCATCCCCTAGGGCAGACCCATCCTTCAGACAGCAGAGGCTGGCCTATGGTGCCATGGGACTGGCGTGCTGCAGGAGATGCTCCTAACTGTTCTCACATTGAAAACATATGGAACTAACCTCAAGCTGCTAGCTAGGCTCTCAGGCTCCTTGATCAAGTCTAATTAGAGCCCCACACCTAGTTCAAAGGTGGTTGTCACTCAGAATTGAGTTCCTCCCAGCAAAAAGTTCCCATCCAGTGAGCAGCACCCTGTTTGGATGGCTTGTGTTATCGCAGACGCCCCTGATGAATCCAATCACTCTCCACCATAGAAATGCAGAAGGGGGGTCCTCCCTGTGGCCTGGAGAAGTCTGTGCCCTGGGTTTCCAACACCACCAGCAGCAATCTGTGTTGGGTGACAGGGGTTCACAGGCCAGTCACCGTGCATGAGCAGAGAAAACACTCGAAGCTGAACATTCACCAACGCAGAAGAGAAATGAGCCGTCCTCGTTCCCATGGGCATCTATTGGCACCTGCAGGTTCAGAGTTACAGATATGTGTCAAGGAGCACTAGAGGTGCTGGAGGGCTCCACCCGTCTTGCTTGTCTGTCATTGCTGTCCTTTGCCTGTTCAACAGCAAAGCAGACGCTGTCTCTCAGCCTCTGGAGACTCTGAGCTTGTGCAGTAGTTGCAAAACGCTGTCCTAGTCGGCTTTCTATTGCAGTGCCAATCACCATGACAGAACGCAACTCGGGGCTTGCATTTGCCATCGTAGTCCGTTCCTGAAGGCCGGGCAGGAACTCGGGCAGGAACTGAAGGCAGGAACCTGGAGGCACCCGGCACTGAAGCAGATGCCATGGAGGAATGCTGCTCACAGGTGGACATCCTGCCTCCTTTCTCAGCACTCTCGGGACCACCTGCCCAGGGTTGGCACCGCCCACAGTGAGCTGCCCCCCTCCCCCCCACACATCCATTAATCATCAAGAAAAGCCATGCAGACTTGTCTGTAGGTAAACCTGATGAAGGTATGTTCCCTTGAATGAGGTTCCTTCTTCCATATGATCCTAGTTGGTGTGAAGTTGACTGAAGCGATCCAGCTCAAATATTGTGACCAAAGGCGACTTATGAGGAGTTGGTTTAGGTGTGATGTGGGAGGTGTCTGGTTCCAGAGGGATAAGAGTCCGTCACGGCAGGGAAGGCAAGGCACATCTGCAAGAGCAGGAAACAGATCATTTCTCAACCAGACACGGGAAACAGAGGAAATGAACAACCCTCAAAAACAGTACCCACCGATGTACTTCCGCATCAAGATTGCGCATGCCCAGTGCCCACCGATGGACTGTTCCCCCCAACATCAAGACTGCGCATGCCCAAACAGCACCACCAATTGGAGACCAAGGGCCCAAATATGTGAGTCTATGGAGGACATTTCTTATCAAACCACCACAACCTACAGCAAGGCGCTACAGAGATGTGAACAATAATGCTATCAGTGACATTCCTATGGCTGTAATAAAATACCACAACCAAGGCAATTTATGCAAGAAAAAGATTATTCGGGCTTATTTGTTCCAGCGGGGAGAGCATTGTGGTGGGGAGGCCTAGCTCAGGCGGGAAGGTGAGAGCTCGCAGTTTGGCCACAAGCATGAAGCAGAGAGAGCCAACGGGAAGTGGTGTGATCACTCTTGGTGATACACTTCCCCCAACAAGGCAGATAACCCCACCCCCAAACAGTACCCCATACTGAGGAATAAGTGTTTAAACGCTTGAGTCTGTGGAGGTTGGTTCTCTTTCAAAACCTCAAAAGCGCCCAATTAGAAGTCTGAGTGCCTGAAGCCGAGTGATCGGCTGGCGTTTGAAGCAGACGTTTGACATGAACGGCTAAACAGAAGCATTATCCAATAATTATCTTCTAACGATATGCCCTTGCACCTGTCACCCCACACAGTAGTTAACCGAGGCACGCGTAAAACCCGGGGAGGGTGTTTGGAGGCCTGAAGGACCAGAAGGCAGATCAACAATGATGAATTTGCAGGCAGATCAGAAGCAGCAGCCAAAGGCCTTGCACAGGGCCCACGTAAAACATGATTTGTGCATCTTTAGGGGGTCAAAGGTGCAGGCCCAGAGCAGCGGATTGAAGCTACTATTAAATCTAAGCCGCGTGTGTGGACTCGCCGGCTAGAGTGGAATCTTAAAAACCGCTGTAAGGAGATGTGAAATATTCAGAAACTCTATCCTGCTAGCTTCTCTTCTGGAGTGCCTCTACTCCCTCTGAGCACTTGCCTCTTGCCAAATATTTAGCCCCTGCCTATGAATCAGCAGCCCAGAAGGAGAGCCAGCCTAGGCATTAGGTATTTGTTCAGGAAACCATGGGTTCAATTTAGCCCATTGCCCAGAGAAAAAGAGAATTTTTCCAGGCCCTTAGTTTTTATATGTCATTTCCCTTTACAAATACAGGCTTGTATAGGAGGCAATTAAAACCCTTTCTAAGTTGTTTGTGCAAGAGAATGAATTGGTGCCTTTTTATTTCAATGTAAATAAAATGAGCTGTAATAACCCCCAATTAGCACATTAAAATAAGTCGAAGATTTGTTTTATCATTTCATTGCAGGGGGAAAAAAAGAGGCAGCAATGGGAACCTTATATTAGTGACAAAACAGAGCCAGTTGTTTGCCTTGAAGAGCAGAGGGAATCTAATTTAAAACTCTCTGCGAATCTTTGATAATTAATTTCACACCAAACATGCCATTAGAAGGGTTATAAAACATCTGATAGTTTACAGAAGAGCCAAACCAATGATTTTCCCCCAAACAAGGATGTCGACAATAAGAATTTAATAAGCATGATTAGGTAGAACAACGCCAAAGCAAAAGTTTTGTCCTGGCTTCTTTTCCTTTCAAAGTTGGTGGCTGCGGGTGTGGATTCGAACCTCATCAAGGAATGGAATCATTAAAAGCTTCCTGATGCGAGAAAGAGACAAGACTGTGAATGATCAGAGGAGTCAAGTGGAGAAGGGGTGGTTCACACGCAGATGTTTGTGTGTGTGTGCTAGTGTGTTCAGTGGGGCGTGGGTGTGCACATGTGCCAGCTTGGGCAGTGTTGGAGTATGACTGTGTGATGGGTGTGCGTGTGTGTGTGTACATGACAGGTCTGGCATGAAGTTGAGAGACAGGAATAGGAAGCATGGTATGAGATGGGGAAATGGCGCTGTGGACACGGTGTGGGGGCTGGGACATGGCACCGCAGACATGGTGTGTGACTTAGGAGGTGGCGCCGTGGACACGGTGTGTGACTTAGGAGATGGAGCCACGGACACGGTGCTTCCTATGCCAGCATGAGAACATGCCCTTCTTTGTTTTCTGGTACTGTACTGTGGTAAGCAGCTTTGACCAAAACAACCTGTGAAACGGGCTTGTTGGGCTCACCTGTGCCAGGCACCGTCAATCACCGAGGACTCATCAGGAACCTGGAGGCAGGAACTCACGGAGGCAGTAGAGGAGCACTGCTTAATGGCTCGCTCCCCACACTTTGCTCAGCCTGCTTTCTTACACAGCCCAGGGCCATCTGCCCAGGGTTGGTCTGCCCACAAGGATCTCACACCATCAATCAATAGAGTACCCTACAGGCCAGTCTGATGGAGACATTTTCTTATGTGTGACCCTCTGCCTAGAAGACGCTAACTTTTATCAAGTGAACAAAAATAATTAATAAAAAAAAAAACCTAGACAGGAGGTGGTAGTGAATGCCATTAATCCCAACACTTGGGAGTCAGAAGCAGGCAGATCTCTGTGAGTTTGAGGCCAGCATGGTCTACAAGAGCTAGTTCCAGGACAGGCTTCAAAGCTACAGAAATACCCTGTCTCAAAAGCCCCCCCCCCCAAAAAAAAAGAAAGAAAGGAAGGAAGGAAGGAAGGAAGGAAGGAAGGAAGCCGTGACTATCCAATGGCATTGTCCCGACCCTTAGGGGGTGTTTAGTAGCACAGAAAGGCCCACTTCAAAGTCTCCAGTTAAGTCTCACCTGCTTCTGTGATATTGCAGTAGTAGGAGGCCCTTGGCAGATGACCACAGACGGTCTGTTTGAGCGGGCATGTGTCCCATCATCTGCCCTGCCCAAGACCTGCCTAAGATCCAGCCAGTTAATACTACAGCATGGGTTTGGGGAGGGAGCCTCTGGGGCCACACCCTTGACAGACGAGCTATGTGCAGTTGATGTATGCTAAGGGAGGAAGGGCCACAGGAAGGTTGTCCATGCCCCAGTGCCCCCAGTGGATGGCCCTCCATCTGTGTGAGCACGAACACTGATAACTGGACTTAGGGTTATTAATAACAGCAATGAACTAAGACACAGAGTTGGGAGGGTAACATGACGGTGAGCAGCAGAGAAGTTCAGGGCAGTAGTGCTGGGTGGATAGGATTAAAATGCTTTGTGCAATGTATGAAATTACCAGTAATAAAAATATCAAAGCCGGGCGGTGGTGGCGCACGCCTTTAATCCCAGCACTCGGGAGGCAGAGGCAGGCGGATCTCTGGGAGTTCGAGGCCAGCCTGGTCTACAAGAGCTAGTTCCAGGACAGGCACCAAAGCTACAGAGAAACCCTGTCTCGAAAAACCAAAAA
>NW_026067961.1:2006287-2020049 GCF_014885135.2 Alexandromys fortis | reverse complement strand
CTCTGGGGAGCAGCAGGCTCAGAACTCCAGGCAAGTCTCAGCACTTGGGGAAGCATGTCTGTCCATCCCTAGACCCCGAAGCCCCTGCATGTGTCAAGAGACACTGAGGCCGGGACAGTTTCCACCCTCTTAGCCCCTTTGATGCGTGTGCTGACTGGCTCTCTGTCAACTCAACACAAGATAGTCTTCTGAGGGGAGGGAACATCAATTTTAAAATATTACCAAAAGATCAGTAAGCCTATAGATATTTTCTTGATTAGTGATTGATGGGGGAGGGCCTAGCCCACTGTGGGCGGTGCCACCCTAGGCTGGTGACCCTCTGCATCAGCTCCTGCCTCCGGGCTCCTGCCCTGTGTGAGATGCTTATGTGGAAGTGTAGACCAGTCCTTTCCTCACCAAGCTGCTTTTGACCACAGTGTCTCGTCACAGCCATGGAAACCTCCTTAGAGACTGAAGATGGAGGCTCTCCTGCTGGGTTCCCGCAGGGACCACCATGTACTGGGGAATGCAGAAGCGTGGCTTGAGCTTTGCAGGGAATGCACAGTGAGCATGCACACTGGGGGATTGTACAAATTAGCTAGACGCGCAAAAGAGGAGCTCCAGAAGGCAGGCATGAGGCTGAGGACAAGAAGATTGTGGGTGAGCTTCCTGTGCCCCTACAAGGCATTCCCACCACTGAGTGGCGGGAAACATCTCCCTCATGTTCTCTGGTCTCCTGAGGCCAGAGTCCAAACCTGTACTTCCCAGCCTCTATCCAAGGCTCAGGAATAGAGTCAATGAACAGCTTCTTCCAGCTGAAGGGGGCACAGGCCTTCCTCTGTTCAGCCTTGGCTGCATTCTGCCCTGGAGTCTCTAGACCCCTCTTTCTGCCACTGCACCCTGTAAGAAGACATGGGTGATGGCAGAGGATGAGATAGTCTCCTCATCCCCAAATCTTTAATTTGGTCCCATCCCCAAACACCTTTATCCCGAATCAGGGCACAGCCGTGGTTTCTGTCATCTGGAGATCCTATTGAGAGCAGATCAAGACGTGTAGGTAAAACCAGGAATAGAGGACCAGTTGGGGCTGGCTCTGGGTACATTCAGTCTGGGATGCTGGGGGACTCTGAGGTGCGTAGATTCCAAAATGTTTAGGGAGCGACTTGATGCTGCCCTGAGCAGGTCTGTCCCTGTTGGTCTGGCCTCTGGGTCATTGTTCCACAAGTCTGAGGACAGGAGAAGATTTATTTCTCCAATAACATTTTCTTTTAGTCAAACTTTCCTCCAGCACCCCCTTCTCAGTGTATAATCCAGGGAGGACTCTGGGGTCAGACAGAGCACCCCCTTCTCAGTGTGTAATCCAGGGAGGACTCTGGGGTCAGACAGAGCACCCCCTTCTCAGTGTGTAATCCAGGGAGGACTCTGGGGTCAGACAGAGCCAGCAGGAGCATGTCTGAAGACTTGCCATGCTCGAAGGACTCTCCTCTGAAATAAGGGCAGCCACTTTGGTTGAGCCCACCGTGGAGTCTCTGGGATCCTGCTTTTTCTGCTTGCCCCTCTGGGACCTGGCCAAGTGCAGGCTTGAGCCCAAGCAGGATTGTTGGACACGAAACCCAAGCAGACATTGATAGAATGGTCTGGGTTTACCATAAGTGCTCTTCGAGCTCAGGGTCATCAGTGCATCATGATGGCTGGGAACCAAGGTCCCCAGCCCCTCACATCTGCCCCACTTCCCACATACCTGTGCAACCGGCTTTTCTTGCTATCCATCATGATGCTACGGACTGGACTAAGGAGGGCGTTCCGTTAGTGGAGTGCTTGCTAGCTTGCATGAAGCCCTGGATTGGATCTCCAGCACCTGAACATGGCAGCACCTACCTCTCAACTGGCTTCAGGAAGATAAAGGTAGGAAGATCAGAAGTTCAAGGCCACTGTTAGGAGCAGCAGAGCAAGCTTGGGACCAGCAGGACTAGAGGCCTTATCTACAAACAAAACACACAAAAACACCTGGGGTTGCACCAGCAGACGACCCTGACAGGTGACCTCCTGTCAGTCATTTGTGCAAGTTCATGCTGCTTTTTTCTATCAGAATGGGAACTCCCTTTCTGTTTCGAACTTTTCCAGAAGTAGCAAGGGCCCAGAGTATCTATGGGTGCCAGCCTAGGATAGTGCGGTACCAATCTCCCAGAAAGCCAAGGAACATGGGAAGGCCACTCCCTCAGCCACAGGGACATTCCCCAAATGCTGAGGCCAGGAGAGAGAGCACACTGACCCTGGTCAGGATTTATCACAGGCCATCTGTGTGGATGCTGAGGTGTGTACTGTGAGCGTACAGCACTCGGATGCATGGGGAGCTTAAAGGCCTGCAGCTCTGTGGAGGTCTGTGAGGTATGGGTATCGGGGGAGAGGCGTGGGTGGCATTTTGGTAACTTCATGACTTAGTCAGATGCACCCATTTGTGTTAAGAAGCAGGGGGCGGGGCATGTTGGAAATGAAGTCAGGAGAATGCTCACCCCTGCCACGACCCAGTGAGGCCAGGAACAACAGCACTTTGCTTTCTGCCATGGAGAGTCCTTCATCTGGGTGCCTGGTTCCTCCTGGAAGGAAGAGAAGGGTCTTCAGGCTGGGAAATTTAAATAAAAAGACATTCTCTTTCTAACTTAATGACATCTCTGCTAGAACTTCTGAAGCCATCATTTCCCCACACAGTTCTGAAAGGCTTTTCAAAGAATTTAAACCCGCCATTTAAGATTCTCATTAAGGAAGGAAATGGGCCCTCTGGGGCCCAACCATTTTTTTTTCCCTTTGGTCTCCTGGTTCCTCAAGGTAAGGATTTCAATTTAGAGTTTTCCACGTGGAAACTCGGAGGAGCTGAGACGGCTCGCAGGTGGCTCCCTCCGCAGTGGGCAGACACGTTCATTTCTACATCCTGCTGGAGTGAGATGCTGTTTATCATATTTCCGCAGTGGAATGGGTGCATTTTGTGCAACAGGTGAGATGTGGGCTCTGCATACATTTATGGGCCCACCACTGCGTCTGCAGAAGCGCATCAGGACCACCGGAGACAAACTTTCTCCTGATTGCGTGTATACAACAGCCCAGGGCCCCACACCATCCCCAAGCAGTGATTGTGCTTCCCAGGAGACATTCACTTTCAAATGATCTTGCTAGATATTGTTAGGATCTATCCATTTGCATACCATGAATGTTAAAACTCGGAAAATACTCAGCTGCCAATTAGCACCATCGAGTCTTTCCCTAATTAATCAGTCACGACCCAGAGGCTCCAGGTGCATTTCTGTAGCCCAGTGCCAGCTAGCTCTCCGGACTTGACGAACTCCAGGGCTCACCAGTCAGCTCACAAACACTTCTCCAGGGCCGTGAAACACCAAGAACACACTGGGGACCAAAGCCCGTCTCAACATGTTGAACTTCAGAAATTGCTCCGGGTCCAGGAAAATCCAGCAGCTGAGGGAGCCCATTGGTGATAGCTCTGTGAACGAGGAAGTGCCTCTCAATCTGTGGCCTCTGGACAACATGCCTACAGATGGCAGACAGACTCTAAAGTACAGGAGGGGTGGGGTACGCCTGAAAAGGTGGGACCTGGAGGAGAGGGGAACTGGAGAGGTGGGTAAATACCTGTCCTCACTCAGCACTTCCCCTCCCTTCTACACTGTGGGTTACGATCCCATGTAAGGAAGTAAATTAAAAAAAAAATACTAACAGAACCTTTGAGGATTGCGAGCAGACAAAGCTAGAACTTCCTGGCAGCCCCATTCGTGTCTCCTGGCTCAGCATCATCCTTGCCCACCCTTGTCAGTCACATGACACCAAGGAACGCTCGCCTGAGACACCTGGGCTACGAGTGCAGCGTGCCATGAACTGCCAAGCTTCTGCCGTTCCTACCAATTCTTCTGTTCTCACAGAAACATAATGGTTTAATTACAGAAAACAACGGCTTTCAATATTTTCCTACTGTCACTTCTCAGCATGTAAGTATCAAATTAGTATCTCTGGATTAGATTGTGTTAGAGTGTTTGATTTCAAAAATGAATGTTTGAGTTGCTGACTTGTGTTTCATAAAAAAAAAATCATTAAATGATTTTGGTTTGGAATTAGGATAGATTTTCAACAATTTCTGAAATGGTCCTAAATATCTTTCTTTGTATGAACATAAAGCACCATTCTCCATATTGATAACTACAAAATAAAAATATCCGTCAGTTCTGAAAAACATCGAAGATCTATGTCCTGCGCTATTGAATACCCAGCTAAGGGGCTGAGGAGTCAGCTCAGTGGCTAAGCGCACTGGCTGCTCTTGCAGAGGGCCCAGGTTCCTTCCCAGCACCCACAGGGCGGTTCACATGGAACTGCATGTAACTCCAGTTCCCAAGGGATCCAATGCCCTCTTCAAGGCACTGCATACATTGGTGCATGGAGATACATGCAGGCAAAACACCCAAACACAGAAACAAAATAATTTTCAAAAATATTCAACCAAACTTTAATTCTTGTTGGAAGCGAGAACTTCCAAGTCATTCTCTTGCAAACTGTTTCTGTCTTTAATGGATGCTAAACTTATAAATGTACTGAGATTTGTTTGAGAATAAATTTATGATTTATTATCAATGAGTGCTTGATTTTTAAAAACCTATTTTATATATCTATATACTTGGGTTGCCTATAAACCTCGCAAGTAAGCAATGGTTGCAAGAAACCAGTGTCTAAGAAGCCCTGACTAAAGTATGAAACTATCAGATTAGAAGTTCAACTCAGAACTGCTGTGGTGACACACGCCTTTAATCCCACCCAGCTCTTGGGAGACCAGCCTGGCCAAAGAGTAAGTTCCAGAACAGGCAGGGCTCCACAGAGAAACCCTCTCAGAAAACCTGAAAACCAAAACAAAACTAGAAGTTCTGCTCAGAAAGCCAAAGACTGTGCTTGCAGAATGGAGTGCTTGCAGAGTGATGAAAACTCCACTCTGTGGACCTGGAAGGGGAGGGAGGGCATTGGTTCAGAGAGCAGATAAGACCCCCTTAACCGCAGGTGTGCACTGAGACGCCGCCTGCCCAGCTCACAGCCAAAAGGCATCCATGTCAGAGCACTGTTCCTCTACCTAGCCAGTGTCCCGGGTGCTCCTTCAACTCCTGACAGGCAGAGGCCCGTCCTGACAGTCTGCACTCAGAGCCTCTGTCCGGCTGGGTCTGATGTTAGGGACGTTGGTCTTTGGCTGACTTTGGTTGTGTTGGGAAGAAGAATGTTGAACAGATGGGCTAATTGGCCATTGTTTCCCAGAGACTGGATAAAGAATGAGCCGTCCCCTAGCAAGGCATTCCACCTCTCCTGCAACACCCAATTAGTGGTTCCTGCCCTGGAGCCTGCCAGCTGGGAGGGTTTAAAGTTCATTAAGGGTTTAAATAAATCCATTCATTTCTGTGAGCCTTAAAGAGTTTCCTGTAACCACCTCCATTACGTTTTAAAATGAGATTGGGGAGGGTGGTAATTAGGAAATATGGGCTTCAGCCGGGGGGCCTTCCGCAGTGGCGCACAGATATGTCACCCTTCGCCCCCACTGCAGGATCAACCAGGTGGGGCGCGGAGGTGGAAGGAAGCCTAGGCGAGACTGTCAATCACAGCCCGCAGAGGTCCGGAGGCCTTAGGTCCAGAGAACTCCAGAGAGGAGGCTCTGTAACTGAGGAAGAAGGCAGAACGGCTTCCGCAGCATCTTCCAACATTTCTTTGTTCCTTCCCAAACCGGGCCCAGCAACTCCAGCATCCTCGGCCCTGGCCCATTGCCACGCGCTAACACGCCAGCACACCAACACACACGAGCAACCGTGAAGGTTGGAAGATCCGTGGCACAAAAGCGTCCATTAGGACTCGCAGTGACAGATGAAGGTACTGGATAACTGTTCCATCCTTGGCCTAGCCTTCGGAAGACACAGTTAATAATATTATAATGTGGTTAGTTTAGACATTTCATTAAATAGAATATTGTCAATGGAATTCAGAGGATGGCGTGCTTTTTGCAACGCGGTAATGGATACGACTTGCTTTTAAATGTTCTGCAATAAAACCCCACATGTCACGGAAGCAGATAGATGCTTATTTGCTTAGACTTCCTCGGCATTGCATAATCTGTGCCGTAAACTACTTTCTAATGAAATCTGCAAATAAAATTTCAGACGGGGGATGCCTGCTGTGCACAGTGGAAATTTCCTGAGCTTCTTGCTTTGGGGTTCGGCTTTTCCCAACTCTGACTGGAGATGCTTCAGTTCCCTTTCAATGCGTAGAGAAGTGGGCTCTGCAGGATATCTAGGAAGCTCCCTGGTGGTCTGGGGGTATGGGCTTGTGGGGCTTTGGATCTTGGCCTGAACCCTGTGTCCTCCCCATGGGGGTGATCTTTGAGGTGAGCCCCCACACCTGCTGATTTTGAATGTGCCCGTCTTCCATCTGTAGAAGTCTCCCTGTCCTCATCAAATCCACACAGGATTTGTCTGTCCACATCTGAGCCACTGAGGAAAGACAGTGCCTCCCTCCTCAGAGTGCCCCAACCCAGATCGCAGGGATTTAGGGAGCCGAGTTGTGTCTCTGTGCTCCTGGGCTGTGCTAGAATTTTTGGGGTGCATCTCTGAGTCATCTTAAGGAGAAGCCATGGCTGTGTGCTCTTGAAGCCACCAACCATCAAGGCCCTCCCTGCCCGGGACTCTTTGGCCTACCTCATCCCAGGGGAGGGCAGAGGAGTGACACTCTAGGTCCACCTGCCAAAGGACAGGGAGTGCCCATCACTACATCCTCTTTGTGGCTCATTTACTTTACAAAGCGGTCTTGGCCTCAGCGGTATGGGTGGAGAGAATGATGTAGGGTGTGAGGCACCTGTTCCTCTCTCCATCCTTTTTGAGGTGAGTCTGGTGTGGGGGGTTTGGGGCTTCTTGAGAATTACCTTCCACAGAAATTGGCTCTGAGCACAAGTTTCTGGAGAGTTATGCTTTGGACGGCTAGGCTGGGCTGTCTCCTGGACGGCTAGGCTGGGCTGTCTCCTAGACAGCTAGGTGGGGTTTATTCCTGGATGGCTGTTGGATCCCTGAACCTCCACTGTAGAAAATCAGGTTGGATACTTAGGCAAAGCAGGAAGCAGATCAGGTCAAATGGCTGGGAACTGTGGGAGAGTGTGGGGAAGCCCAGGGCAACTGGATGCAGGTGAGTAGGCCCAGGTTTGACTTCTCTGAAGGTCACAGAGAAGGTAAATTGGTAACAATCTTGTATCCTGAACTCGGAATGGTTTCAGACTTTTATGATAGCAATCCAAATGCATTGCCCCCTTTGTGTGCCTTTCTGCTTCCGTGATAAAAATTCCCATCTTTGCTTCCCCACCCTGGGCAGGTGAGAGAGTGAGCCCGTGGCAAGAGACCAATGGCCTGGCGAGCCTGCAATCCCCGTGATTTAGGGTGATTAGGGCTTGGCTGTAATGAGTGCATATTAAGCCTTCCTTCAGAGCCTACAGAACATTTGATTCATAAACAAATTACTCCGAGCCTATAATGCAGGGGAAAGGAAATAGCAGCTAATTTAACCAGTGAATCAATGGAGACAGCTCCCTACGCCTCATGCATTCCCGAGTACAAAGGAGAAAATGAAAGTAATAAGAAGCCTGAAGGCTGATGAGCAAGGCCCAGCCCAGGACGCCAGGCCCAGCTCTGAGAGGCAGCAAAACTCTGGAAGACATAGTCAAGAAGGAATTCATTGTTCTGAAAGACGGTGGGTAGAAGAAACGGAGGCTGGAAGGTGACCGGGTGAGTGGGGTTGCATCCAAGGCCGCTGGGATTGATGGAGACATTTAAGTCGCTCTCTTGGGGTTTCAGCATCACAGCAAAGATACATGAGCTAAGACACCATTGAATGGGGAATCTGGGCAGCCCTGACAAGATCTAGACTGTTAGTGCCCGCTGCCCAGGATGGACAAGCAAGTTAGCATCCCGTGGAAAACTTGAACCATATAAAGAGTCCGGCAGAAGTGTGGACACGGGGTCCTTCACTATCACTGTGGGCCTGCAGACAAAGCCTTAGGACTCGGTTCTAGAAAAAGAACCAAGCACTTGCTGAGTTGGGGAGGGCGGTTTCAGTCGGGTACCACTTAGGTGGCTACTTGCCTCAGCTTCCCAGCTGTAAGACGAGCTGGTGGAAGGATTAGATGGCACAAGGGCACATAGCAAACCCATGTGTGTAGTGCTGTGACCCTGTCATTGCGAGTTCCAAACTGGCTCGCTCCAGGGACACCTCTCCCTCGTGACACCTTACGCTGCTCTCTAAATGACTCTTTCCTATAAAAAAAAAAAAAGACCCCTCAGTATCCCACTGTCTACTAGAATGTCACGTGACACAGCACATGACCTGGGTCATAGTCTTCTATTTCCTTCCTTCCTTCCTTTCTTCCTTCCTTCCTTTCTTCCTTCCTTTCTTCCTTCCTTCCACTTTTTGGTGGGTGTGTGGGTGTGTGCTGGAATTGGATTCAGGGCCTCCTGTATGCTCTGTGAACTCTATACATACACAGCCTGCTTTTTTGTTTTTATTTTACTAATGTGGCCAGGCTGGCTTTGAACTTTTGATCTTCCTGTCTCAGCCTCCCTACTCACTGGTATTATAGCTGGTGCCCCCAGGCCTGGCCACACAAAGTTTTAAACAGTTCTGTGATAGGTGAATCTCCCAAAATGACACAAGGAGAAAGAAATGCTCTCTTCCCATGGCGCCTCCTCACCTCCTAGAGGGACAGCATCGCCTAGCAGGGAATGGTGAGGTTTCTTTAACATCACAGAGCCTTTTCTTCTCTTGGTGACCTTACCTTGGGGTGCTAAGGTCCTAGACAATCAATGTCCACCAAAGCTACCCTGAGCCAGTGGCCTCTGAGTTTCTTACCTCAAGCCCAAGAAGAACAAATCAGGGATTGAATGCAGTTTAACAAGAAAAATTGAGAGAGAATTGGAAGGGGCTCCAAGGCAGCAATGTGACCACGCTGCCCTGCACATACCTTAGGGGATGGGAGTGGACAGAGACTGAGGTCATCGCTACTGAGTTTATATATTTGGAGATTTGCTTCCAGTTCTAGAGGAAGAGTCCATGACCTTCTCAGCGGGAGCACGGCGGCAGGAGCACAGCAACAGTAGCACGGCAGCGGGAGCACGGCAGCGGGAGCAGCAGGAGCACGGCAGCGGGAGCATGGAAGCAGGAGCACGGCAGCGGGAGCACGGAAGCAGGAGCACGGCAGCGGGAGCACGGCGGCGGGAGCATGGAAGCAGGAACATGGCAGCAGGAACATGGCAGCAGGCAGGCGTGGTGCTGGAGCACGGCAGCAAGAGCACGGCGGCGGGAGCACGGCGGCGGGAGCACGGCGGCGGGAGCAGCAGGAGCACGGCAGCGGGAGCACGGAAGCAGGAGCACGGCAGCGGGAGCACGGCAGCGGGAGCATGGAAGCAGGAACATGGCAGCAGGCAGGCGTGGTGCTGGAGCTGAGGAGCTCAAACTCACAGGGAGCAAGCAGAGAACCCGTGGTTGTTTTGAACTTTTCATTGTTTTGAAACTAGGCCAACGAGGAGTCCCCAGGTTCTATGCAGATTCCAGCAGCCCAGAGAGAGTTCCTCTACTCAAGGTAGGAGCCATGCCCCTGTGGTAGCTCCTGATCTACTATGGGCCCCTCCCTTACTGCTGAAGGAGAGTCATCTCTCGAGCATCTCAGGAACTCCAGATTCTCTTCCCCAAAGGTTAGCTAAGCAAGCTGAGGAGCTCCCAGGATCCAATTCTTTGGTGCCTCCTGTCTACACTCGCCTTCCAGTACTGTCTCAAGCTCAACACTTCATCAACGCCTGGTGTATCCCATCAAGCCTGAGTCTCCTGACACAAGCCTGTCCCATCCTAACTTGACACAAAACTTCTTATTTCAAAAAAAAAAAAAAAAAAAAAAAAACAAGAGGGGGCCTCCTTTCCGACAATAGTATGCAAATGGGCACGTGCCAAAAATAGTTTCCAAGATTCTGAAGGGCATCCCAGAACATTCCATCACATTTGCTCAACCCCTAAATCAAAATTTTATGATGCCAACCCATTTGCTCAGTCACCAGTCTAGTGGTTTTTATGGGCTTCATTTTTCTGAAGGGAAAGAGGGAGGTGAAATAGCAGTCATTAGCCTGCGTCTCGCAGGGTAAACACAGAGCCAGCATAGGATGCACACATGCTCTGAAGGTAACCACGCTGACTGGAAGCCATCGAGTAGGAAAGAACAAAGCGCAGCCACTCTCCATCAATGTCAGCCATGTCCAGATAGCAGACTCAAGGGACTGGCCAGCTGGTTTATATTTACAGCTCTGCAGGGTAGTGTCTGTGGGAACAGGGTGACAGGAATTCCTGAGAGACAGGAGGAAGCTCTGGCATGCTCTCCTCTCCCCCAGAAGAGACTCAGGACAGATCTGGAAGTTTCTGTGATAAAACTGCAGGGTTCCTAGTCACTGGGTGTTGACTTGGACCCCCTGGCATGCTGCCCCTGGAGGAGGATATAAGGAGAGTACAGGTGGGCCCCAATCCCCTAGAGCATCCCTCCAGGCTTGGCCATCAGAGGACACCTTGAAGATGTATGGGAGTCAGGGCAGCTGGGCTTGCAGAGCAGATCGGATCAAAGAGTGCAGCAGGCAATGGGGCAGCCTGACATTAGGGTTTGGAATCTGAACGCTGCCGCATTTCTCCTCTACCAGACTGAACACGAGATATGAGGGTTGATATTGGTTATCGACTTCTGTTGAAATAGGAGCGGCGGCAGGGCTGCGTCCCCGGCACCCGGCCGCCCGCATGGCTAGAAATACCCAGAAATAATTACACGGAAACTGTATTCTTTCAAACACTGCCTGGCCCGGCTAGGTCCAGTTTCTTATTGGCTAGCTCTTACATATTGTTCTAACCCATTTCTAATATTCTGTGTAGCCCATGAGCTGGCTTACCAGAAAGGATCTTAACCTGCGTCTGTCTGGAGTGGGAGCATCATGGCGACTCACTCATTTAGCTTCTTTTTCCCAGAATTCTCTTCTGTCTACTCCGCCTACCTAATTTTCTGTCCTATGAGGGCCGAGGCAGTTTCTTTATTATTAAGAAATCACTCCCACATCAGACTTCACGGGATCTAGAATCCCTCCACCTAGCCACACATTTGTGCCATCATCTAGGACCACTGGTCGTAAATTTGAGTTCTCCCTCCAGGGAGATGTGCATTGAGCTGTGTGGAACCATGGGAAAGAAGATAAGTCCTCCAATCCACAGGGTTGCTGCCCATACCCAGCCTCAGCATCTCTGGGATGATAAGATCCAGGGCTTCCTCAGTACAAGCAGCCATGGGCGGGTATCACAAAGGCCAGCATGTGCTCAGCTAGGATGCTCCATCCTAGAGCTTGAGAATTGAGGGTGTGTCTTACCTGATTCAGGGCTTGTGTGCTTGGTTTGCAATCCTGAGAGTTAAACCCAGGGCCTCACAAATGCGAGGCAAGAGATGCATCACTGATCTATGCCCCTAAGCCCTTGATTTAAAACAACTTTTGATAAGGCTGGTGAGCTATTACACCTCAGTGGCTCAACTTTAAAGCCTGTTCTAATTTCATCTCTGTTGTGATAAAAATCACTATGACCAAAAGCAACGTAGAAGAGGAAAGGGTTTACTTGGCTGATACTTCCAGGTCACAGTTCATTGCTGAGGCAAGTCAGGGCAGGAACTCAAGCAAGACTGAAGCAGAAATCGTGGAGGAACAATACAGGCTTCTTATATAGTCCTGAACCACAGGCCAAGGGAATAGAGCCACCCACAGTAGGCTAGACCCGTCTGTCTCATTTAACAGTGAAGACAGCCCTCATGCAGGCATTTCTACCAGCCAATCTGATCTGGGCATTCTGTCCCTAGAGGCTTTTCCTCGTGTCCTCTCAGATGCATCTAGGTTGTCCAGTTTGCACTTAAAGCTAATCAGGCTGAAACTGGAGTTCTTCTGAGTCCCCCAATCTTTCTAAATGGAGGCTAGCCTGAGGACAGCATTGCAAACTCCTACCTACAGGAAGCAGGCTTCACCTTTCTGCCACCAGCTTCTCAGGTACCAGGACAATACAAAGGCCACGCTCGCCTCTTGTGCTCCTTTAACTTCAATTTTAGTTCCCTGGCTCTCATATCTTATTGATTTTGCCTTAAGATTAAATTAATTAAATTAAACAAGGTACTAGTTACTTTTCTTGTTACAAAGTACCTAATGAAAGTAACTCGAGGAAGGAAGAGGACTTTGTGCTCCCTTTTTGCTGGGCATGAGTATTTTACCAGCTGTATGTTTGTGCACCATGTGCCCACGGAGACGGAAATGGGTGTCAGAATCTGAGGAGCTAGAGTTAAAGACTGATGGGAACCTCTATGTGGGTGCTGGGAATTGAACCTGTGTCCTCTGCAAATGTTCTCTTAACTGCTGAGTCAGCCATCTCCACCCGCCAAAGGAGGTTTTGTCTCATGATCTGGGGAGATGCCATTGGTCTCTCATGGTTGGGAAGCCGTGGCTAGTGACATTGTCTCACTGGAGATGAACACTGACCCGTGGTTGCCTTCCCCCTTTTCCTCTTCTTACACAGGATGGCGCTGCCTGCATTCAGGGAAGGTCGTCTCTCCTCGTTTTAAACCTTCTGGAACACGGACACCCCAGAGGCATGTTCCTGTAATGGCTCTAAATCTAGTCCTTCTGACAATGTAAACATCAACTATATCATGGCTTTAAATGTGCAAGATACACACATATACTGGGGTGATGTGGCTTATCTGTGGTCTCCATGGAGACTCTTAGGGACCTTAGTGGGGTCTCTGCTCTCTATGCTCATCAAGCTGGTGACGGTGACCCCAAGTAAATACCTTTGTGTTGACAAAAGTGAGCAGCAGGGAAGTGAGGCTGCATGAGCAACCCAGGCAGATCACGGCTGGTTATAAAGAGCAGCAATGTTTCCTCTCGCTGTTATTGACAGCTGTCCAGCCACCGTTGTCTCCAGTGCCTAGGGACAGTCAAGCGTTGCACACTCCCTACCCTAACCACCATGGCAGATCTCACAGATACACCGGGCAGCATCTCATCCCTCATATTAGAGCAAGGCAGTCAGGGACAATGGCTCAAGATCACTACACTGCTGGGATCATAGACTTGTCTGGTGGTAAAAAAGTTGACCAGGCAGGGTTTGCCAGCGGAGCTCTAGACAGCACATTCTCCCAAGATTCGAAGTAGGAGGCAGACCCCTGCTTAAGGGGTAGTTTACTTGCTTGTTTGTTTGTTTGTTTGGGGACTAGACTCTGGAGTCTGGGCAAGGGTATAGGAAGAGAGCAGGAGTCCTTTGGCTGTGGATAAGCACACGGTTCACAGATGGGGCTTTCTAGAAGGCATCTGCTCTGGGAGCCGTTGGCCCCGCTGGCCTCTTTGCTCAGTGCCAAAGCCACATGAAGAATAGATTCCACAGGAGCTCAGAGCAAGCCCAGGTGTGGCCCCTGATGATGGAACCTGTGGCATCCGAAGAGCAGGACGAAGGGCCAGTGCTCTTTAACTCTTTCTGGACAGTGCGCCCAGTCTCTGTGTTTCAAGGGACTCCAAAGGAGTAGTAGCTCAGATTCCACACGGAATATCACAGTGGTCACTGTGCACTGGGCCAGGTGTCCTTCAGAAGGCCGAGGGTTTCAAAAAAGACAGAGAGAGAGAGAGAGAGAGAGAGAGAGAGAGAGAGAGAGAGAGAGAAACAGGAGAGG
>NW_026067961.1:1816188-2006125 GCF_014885135.2 Alexandromys fortis | reverse complement strand
GAAGAGTAAATTGAAGGGAAAGAGCAGAAAATTTCATAGAGAACGAACAAGGGAGAGACAGAGAGACACAGGGAGCCAGACAGACAGACAGACAGGTGAAGAGGGAGTCAGAGAGGCAGGAAGAAAGAGCGTGGGGTTGGAATGTGCCCTGTTTATAGAAAGCCTGGAGAACTGAACCTCGCCTGACATGGCAGAGATTGCTGCGTAGGAGTCCCGGTATTAATATTGATCTCTGCCTCTCCCCGTGGGTAAGCAGCTGCTTGGACATAGCACTCTCTGATTACTTTAATATAGAAATACACAGAAAGAAAATCACCTTTTCTTTCCATTTCTATTGCGTGGCTGTGAAGGGCCCAGTCAGCACTACACACAGACAATTTTGTTTGTCCTGAAAACAGACGAAGAGCCCAACTAGTGTTCTCTGCAATGGCTCCATGTATCACCAAGCCTCAGTTTCCCCAGGAAATGAGGCTCCAGCTGGGGCTCCAGATGAACACATCTGCCTGAGACTGCTGAGCTCTGGATCCCAGGGAAGACATGACTGCTGGTATTCTGCTCTGTGGGTGTGCCCACTAGTGGACAGGGGACTCCTAGGGTCCCCTGGGAGAGCTGCGGCTTCTCCCGAGAGCTTTAGGTAAGTGGGAAACACGCACAGGCTTGGAACAACTGGCAACCTGTGCCCCACCTGCAGCCCCTCCCATCTGGGCTTGGCAGCTATGGAGACCCCGCAGCCACACTACAGAGCAGAGTGAAGCCAGTCGTCCCTATGAGTAAGGGGCTGGCATAAGCGGAGGCATTTTGTTTCTGTGATTATTCATTTATTTAGCGTGCCTGATTGAGAATTAACATCGTGTTGGCAGCGCCCATATCACTTATGGGTAGTGATTAATGTTAAGGGGTTTGGTGATTAAAGCTCGTTTTCACTCTGGTTTGGGGAGGACGGCGCATCATCTGGGCTCGTGGCAGGCTGTTCCCAGGGACGAGGCTGCGGACGGCACAAGGCTTCCTTGATCTAATTGCTTTCCAGAGAAGTTTTGATTTGACTGACTACCTCTGCTTGTCTCAGGGACCACAGACCATGTCACCTCAACACCCCAAGATCTCTTCTTCTCCAAGGAGACCCAGATAAACTATGTCTTTCCACACTTCCTTATAGCGGTATATCATTTGTGTTTTAGTAAATTCGGCTTACCTCAAGGTCACACTCTTCACACAGGCCAGGCAGTGGTGGCACACACCTTTAATCCCAGGACTCTGGAGGCAGAGGTAGATGGATCAAGGCTACCCTGGGCTACACGAAATTGATCCAGTCTAAAAGAAAGAGAGCTCACGCAAAGGTGTTCTCCCAGAACTTGGGATCCCACGTCTTTAATCCCAGCACTGGAGAGGTGGAGACAGGAGTGATATGCCTGGGCAGAGAGAGGAATATAAGGCAGGAGGAGACAGGAGCTCAGGGCAGTCTAAGGCAGCAGTCTGAAGCAGTCTGCAGTCTGAGGATTGGTAGAGACAGGATTGCCCCCTCAGTCTGAGGATTCGGTAGAGGTAAAAGGTCTCTCTGGTGGCTGGCTACACTGCTTCTCTGATATCCCAGCTTTTACCCACTAATATCTGACTCCAGGTTTGTATTATTGAGAACAATTAGAATCTGTGCTACAGTTTCACTCTGCTAAACACACACAATCCAGGAAACCTGCTGGGGACTCGTGTTTTGATGGTGTGTGGACTGGTCTTGCTGGTTTCTGGAGCTAGGTACACCCCTGCCTGAAGCCCCACAGGTGTATGAAGTGGAGGGTCCTAGGCAGTGCTCAGCATTTCCCAGATCCAGATGTCTTGGTGCACAACACAGAAGATCCGGAATGGAGTCACCTGGTGGTCTAGACTCGGGAGGAGGGAACCAGCCTGGGAAAGGAAGAAAGACAGTAAGGAGGAGCTCACGTGCATGAGAAGATGCTAAGCTAGACAAAGAGCAGCCAGGAGGCTGTGGGGCCCTCCTGGAGAGAAGCTCCTGTGCTGGGAACAGCTTTTAGAAGCTGTTCCGGGCACTGGGACAGGAGGGCAGGAGGTGAAGGATGCCAGGTAAGACACACAAGGCAGGATGGCTGGGGGGGGGGGGGCAGGGGCACCTGCTGAGCACAATCCTCTGTAAACGTAGACTGGAGGCCCAGGTGCTATGCTCCTTTTTTATCTGCATTCTCTGACAGGCAGAGGATGAAGGTCCAGCATCCAGACTGAGCCACCAAAGCTAGTTCAGAGGAGCAGGCCCGCGTCTCTCCGTGAGGTTAGCAAGAATACCTTGGGGAGACGTTACTGCTCTTGACCCCAAATTCCCATAAATACTCAACTTCCCAACCCTCTGCTCTAAACTCTAAGCAGGTCAGGGCTCCTGATCATAATCTCTTCATCAGCTGGTGGTTGTGGAGTGGCTGGGATGCATGAGACATGAGATCTACTCAGCCCCCAGGAGAAGGCCAGAAGGGACAGTGGACCTAGGGATTTTGGGATCTAGGAGTCAAAGTGAGCCCTTGGCTTGCAGTTCACGGTGAACATGTTCTGCTTAGGAGAAAATAGCATCCCCTTGAGCAGCAGGTGGTCAGGGGCTGGACCAATGCCCTATTCACCTCCTGCGGGATACTCAGATGTCAGGGTTGGGCTGAGTGTGGTGTGGTTGTTTGCCACCCACACTGAAGTGAAGGGTCAGTGCCAGAATTTCCTTTTCAACTACCCTAAGCAGCGAAGAGACACAAAGTATGGAGTCGGTGGGAACGGGGCTCCTCTCCTTGTTGCAGGGCTGAGGACACTGAGGACATGGTGGGTCCTTTCGTCAGGTGTATCCTGGGAAGCGGTGGCCCAAGCTGAGCCTTTGCTTACTCTGTTCCCTCCTTTCTGCACAGGGCTGCTGTTGAGTCCTCTTGGGGTGGATTCTCTCTACAGAACCCAAGCTAGAGTGTTTCCTCCACCCAAAGCCCCTGACGCCCTCCCCACTATCTGATGGAACAACAGACACTAAAGTTCCCCAGAGCCTGGGATTTTATGAATGAACCCAAGGTTGGGGCCTTGAACAGGGATTTTCTTGGCTTCTCTGGTGGATTTCGTTCTACCTCAAGGCTTTAGGCAAGGGAAACAAGGGTAAGAGGTCAGGAGGTCATCAGAGAACCCAGGCACAATGCAGAATCCAAACATGAATAGGACTTCACTAGAGCCAGGAGCCACCAGTCTGGTGGCTGGGACAGGAGGAGGGGCTTCCCGAGCTGGGAACTGCTTCCAGCTGAAACCCAGCAAGGAAGTGGACCAGCAAGCAAGAAGTAGATTCCCCTCTGCTTACAGAAGGATCACAACCCAGTCATACCTGACTGGCAGGGTGAGGCCTGTGCAGGAATTCTGGTCTCCAGAGCTGTTGTGGTTATTTTAAGCAGCTCACTTGGAGGTAAAATGTCAGCATCACCCACAGAGCAGTGCACACAGGAACATGCAGCTGTCCTTCAAACCCTGGTATCTACTGGCTGAATCCCTACCTCTGTCCCAACTCCCAGGACCCTCCACCCTATATATGGGTCTCCTTCCCAACTCCTGGAATCTTCTACCCCACAGATGGGTCTCCTTCCCAACTCCAGGATCCTCTAACCCACAGATGGGTCTCCTTCCCAACTCCCAGGACCCTCTAAACCATAGATGGGTCTCCTTCCCAACTCCTGGGAACTCCACCCCACAGGTAGGTCTCCTTCCCAACTCCTGGGACCTTCCACCCCACAGGTGGGTCTCCTTCCCAACTCCTGGGATCTTCCACCCCACAAGTGGGTCTCCTTCCCAACTCCCGGGACCTCCACTCCACAGGTGGGTCTCCTTCCCAACTCCTGGGACCCTCCAACCAAAGATGGGTCTCCTTCCCAACTCCCAGGACCCTCCCCTTATAGGTGGGTCTCCTTCCCAATTCCTGGGACCCTCCCCTTAGAGATGGGTCTCCTTCCCAACTCCCGGGACCTCCACCCACAGATAGCCACTGCCACTGCCGTCAAGCTCCACACAAAGCACAGTGACCACGGTCCCCATCTCTTTAGGATTTATACCCATGGTCAACTCTGTCACACATCCTTGGTGAGTGCCTCACTGTGGTCCCTAGCACGAGCCGGCCTAAACCTGCTCTCCTACCTCTTTTTCCCCCAATATCAGACAGCTGGGGATGCAATGTCTTTGCCTTCATGAAAGAGACTGGCTTTGCTGACTTCTTAGTTTTTTTGTGAACCCATGATAGCATGCTACATCCGGGTAACTGATAATGAAGAAAGACCAGCTTGGCAACAAGGTTCAGGATCAAGAGATGTGGGATTCCCTTCTGTGTGCTGTGACTATATTTTATTACCATTTGTTAATAAAGAAGCTGCTTTGGCCTATAGCAGGGCAGAAAAGAGCTAGGTGGGAAAACTAAACTGAAGGAAGGAAGGAAGAAGAGGGGAGGAAGGGGAGGAAGAGGAGAGAGGGGAGGGAAAGGAGGAAAAGAGGGAAGGAGGAAGGGAGGGAGGGAGACAGGCTACCTTATTTGGCTCACAGTTTGAAATTGCAGTCCATCATGGCTGAGAAGGCATGGCAGCAAGAACATGAGACAGCTGTCATGTTGGATCCACAATCAACACACTTAAAAGTAAACAGGAAGTAGGGCCTGGCTTTGAAACCTCAAGGCTGCTCTCAGAGACCCACTTCCTCTAGCAAGGCTCCATTCCCTAGAGGGGCAACAAGTTTTCCAAACAGCACCACCAGCTGGGCACCAGGGTTCAAACACATGAGCCTGTCAGTGAGATTCCACATCCAAACTGCCACAGAGTGTGTTCATGCCTTCGAGGGCAGCTGAACCATGGCGAGTCAATCTTCACTCAGAGGTTCTACCAGTCAACCTTAGAGGTTAGCATTCATAAACTGAGCGGGGATGGGGGTGGTGAGCACAGCATCCCTTACTGTCCCCTGCACGTCCCCCTCATGTTGGAAAAACCAATGGTGCTGGCTTCTTATCAGACCATCTAGCAGCTGAGTGACTCTCCTTGGCCGAGATACATTCTGCAGGGTACACTGGGAACTCTACACCTTGGTCCCCATCTCTTCGTGAGAACAGAGACCTCGGGACCTGGGCAGGATTAGCCAAGGATCCCTGAGTGTCAGCGTCCCCATAAAGAGTATGATTACTCCGTCAATATTGCTGCTACCATTTAGTTAAATTAAATCTACTCTTCAACTATTTTTGAAAGGAATCAATACATGGCACCCGTACCTCTCTTTGCCCGGTCTCATTCTTTTCTATTTGGGTTCATTTTAATGGCTCCGTATAATCAGAAAGGAAATCGAAAATGAAAGCTGCCAGGATTAATTTGTCACGGATCAATGTTCTTGTATTTGGGAAGCTCACTAATGCTTCGGAGCCCGTCCACCTTTTCACTCTGAGGTTGTCAAAATGGACTTCAGTCGATATGGCTTTTGATGGTAAAATGCACCCCCCGTGACCTCCACCTGGTTGTCCTGCCGTCCCGCCTGTGACAGAGACAGTAAATGGTTGTGATAGCAGCTTCATGTTATAGCACGTGTTCTTTAATCTGAGAAGTGTTTGAACCCCTGGAATTACCACCACGGAATGAAAGTCACCCTTTGTTATTAATCAATAACACACCTTTTCCTTCAGTCGCCCATCGGGAGCAGAGACACACTGGGATGGATAACTCAGAGTCTCATTTGTGCCAGGGTGGGGTACCTCAGGGGGCCCAGAGGCCCTGTCGGATCCCAGGGTGAGGCATGAGCTGATATACGAAACAGGAGCTTAAAATGTGAGGGTAGTCTCTGATACCATGTAGCGGGGCTCATTCACTGGTGATTTTCTTGAGTTCTGGAACCTCTCAATGGTGGTCTGGTAGGTGGCTGATGCCTGGATCTGGTGAGTTATGGCAGGTGTAATGGGTTATGTGGTTCTGTAGACTCAAGTTCACGTCCCTACAATTAAACACAATATTATTTCTGAGCCCCAGTATCCTATGGGATGAGAACTCCATTCCTGACTCCATCTGGGGGGCTCCAGTGAGAGGCTAGCAAATGACCCAGTAGCTGCAGTTTGAGGTAGATAAGTTTCCCCTGTGCCATTGTTGTTTGACCCCCACGGATACTTGCTCAGAGACGTCCAGGTGTCTTGGGGAAACAGATATTTTTGCCTGTGAGTAGATGAATCACTTGACATTCCACATTTTTTTTTTGTTGTTGCACTCCTTACCCAAGACTCCTGCCAAAATGGATAAGAATGTCAGTCCTGCCTGCCTTGCACAGTGGTCCATGTTGCATGGTAACCTAGGAGATCCGAATCAGACAACATCATCAGCTCTGTATCATCCATGACAACAAATGAGCATTGGTCTGGGAAGGAGACATAGTTGGCCAAATGCTTACTGCACACGGGTGAGGATCTGAAATCAGATCCCTAGAACCCATGGGGGAAAGCCAGGTGTGGTGTTCACATCTGTAACTCCAGTGCTGAGGAGGCAGGGGCAAGAAGACCTTTGCCTGGTCAGCCTATACCGGTGGTTCTCAGCCTGTGGGCTTGACCCCTTCGGAGGCTGAATATCAGATATTTCCATTATGATTCAGAACAGTAGCAAAATTGCAGTTATGAAGCAGCAAAGAAAATAATTTTTTGGTTGGGGCCAGCATAGCACGAGGAATTATTGTACTAAAGGGTAGCAGCATCAGGAAGGTTGAGAAGTAAAAATGTATGTAAAGGGTAGCAGCATCAGGAAGGTTGAGAAGTAAAAATGTATGCAATCTGGGATTTCAGCTTCAGCAAAAGATTTCATCTCAAAAAATTAGTTGGAAGAGATCACACCTGACATCTCACCTGTACACATGCTCACACGTCCACGCACACAATCCACATCCATGCTCACACATACATGCTCACACATACATGCTCACACATACATGCTCACAATCTACATACATGCTCACACATACATGCTCGCGATTCACATACATGCTCACACATCCATGCTCACAATCTACATACATGTTCACACATACATGCTCACACATCCATGCTCACACATACATGCTCACACATACATGCTCACACATACATGCTCGCGATTCACATACATGCTCACACATACATGCTCACAATCTACATACATGTTCACACATACATGTTCACAATCTACATACATGTTCACACATACATGTTCACAATCTGATGGAGGTGGGTCTTGTAATAATAAAGAAACTGCCTCGGCCCTCATAGGACAGAAAATTAGGTAGGCGGAGTAGACAGAGGAGAATTCTGGGAAAAAGAAGCTGAGTGAGTGAGTCGCCATGATGCTCCCACTCCAGACAGACGCAGGTTAAGATCCTCTCTGGTAAGCCAGCTCATGGGCTACACAGAATATTAGAAATGGGTTAGAACAATATGTAAGAGCTAGCCAATAAGAAACTGGACCTAGCCAGGCCAGGCAGTGTTTGAAAGAATACAGTTTCCGTGTAATTATTTCTGGGTATAAACTAGCCATGCGGGCGGCCGGGTGCCGGGGACGCAGCCCTGCCGCTCCTATTTCAACAACAATCCACATCCATGCTCACATACATGCTCACACATACATGCTCACCACCTATACTCACATGCACATGAATACATGCACACAAACATTCACACTTTTCTAATTAATAAAAAAAAAGAGCTACAGAACCACAGGGGCCACCTCATACAACACACGTGTCCCTGACTTGCTCGCCCGTCAATAGAAAGACCTCTTCCCCTGGGCATGGTCCTTTGCAGGGCCGTGCGAAGCCATGTGTTATCAGCAGTCTGCTGAGCTTCTAGCAGCCATTTCTGCCCTCTGGAGAGGACAGTGATGCTGCCGTCCTCTTGGTAGAGCTGTGGGAAGGTGTAAGTAGGTGACCCGGGTGAATCTCAGACTCCATTTGTGTGTTCCGGCTGATGGCGGTTGCTGTCATCACCATGTAGACGTTACCTTGACTGTCTGCAGACTCCGGGTGTCTCCAGACATACTCAGCAACTTGAGCGTCTTTGGGCTCGGCCTCATCCTCTTTGAGTTAAGGAACAGTTTGTTCCAGACTCAGAAAACCACTGACGAAGGGGTTTCTGAAGCTTCCCTGGCGTGAGAAGCCACGGCGGTTAATGTTACCCATGTGACAGGATCTGGACTCGCCAAGGAGCCAGGCTTCCACACACGTGCACGAGGTTAGTCAGAGTAGGTCAGGGTCCTAGTTTGCATTTTGTTGCTGTAATGAACACGATGATCAAAAGAAAGAAATTTGGGGAAAAAAAAGAGTTTGTTTCATCTTGCATCTCTCAATTCATCTCTGAAAGGAGAAGCCAGGACAGGAACCTGGAGGCAGAACAGAAGCCAGGAACATGGCCCTGTGGCTTGCTTCCCATGACTGATTTATCCCCTTTTCTTATACAGCCTTGGGCTACCTTTACAGGGTGACACTGCCAATAGCGACACCTCCCATATCAGTCATTAATCAAAAATCTGCTCCACAGGCTTGCCACAGGCCAGTATGATGGGGGCATTTTCTTATTTGGGATTCCCTCTTCCTAGATGATCACAGCTTATGTCCAGTCGACAGGAATCTATCCAACCTCCAGGCCTGCCTGTGCAATATCACTTCAATTTGTTTAATTAAAGTGGAAAAAAATCCACCCCAAAGGAGGGTGGCAGTACCGTTCCCAGGAGTTGGGTCCTGGACTGAATAAAAAGAATTTAACCAGATGAGCGCAACAGTCTTCCTGTCTGTCTGCCTCCTGACTGGACGATTCCCCCCACACACACACCTCCCCCTCCCCCACTCTCTCTGCTGGAGCATCAGTGACCCGGTTTCTCTGCTTCCTGAGTGGACGTGCGCCCCCACCATACCCCCACCATGCACTCTCTCTGCCTGACTTCCCTTCCACGCTGAGCTATAACCTCAAACTGTGAGCCAAAGAGAACGTTTCTTCCTTCAAGTCTTCATTTCAGCTATTTTAACACCACAACCAAAAAAGAGCTCAGGCGCCAAATGATGGGAATATTCGTTACGGAGACATGTGGGTTCGTGTGAGCTAAGCATCTAACCAGTCAACGGTCAGATCACCGGCCCTCACTCTCCACCTTGTGATATTTTCTAACCAAACAGGTGCTACAAGTTCTTTTATGTCCAGTTTCCAAAGTGACTTTGCACGGTGGGCCGGAACCAAGCTCACTCCCCTCTGCTTCCTACTGTGTGGGGCTCTGGCTACCCCTGAGTGCCAGCCACACTTAGAATGGAGCAGGAGCTCTCTCCCTTCTTAAAACATCTTTGATTCATTTCCCTCCTCCCCACACCCAGGACTTCTCTCCAGTCCCCTCTTGCAAAAGTCAGGAGAAAAAAGGACTCTGGCAGATTAAAACCCAGGCTCTAACACATCGTAAGCGTGTTCCTCCTCTCCCCAGCAGATGGCCCTGGGTGTCGTGTACACATATGTAACAGGCTTGGGGTTTCCTATTCTAGGGGATTAACATTTGTAAGTGCTGTCTGCATGCTTAAACAGCAAGCATCCCACCAACTTGCATGCTGCAGGCTCCCCTCATACCTGGTGGTGAGGTTGTTGAATTCTTCTGCACCCTTAGAAAGCCTGCTTGCTTTAGTCGTTATTGAGAGATGGAATCCAAACCCTCCCAACAGTGTGGTGCACTCATCGGGCTCTCCAATAACTCTATCAGACAATGCTTTACATATTTTGAGACAATTCTATTAGGCGAATACAGATTGGAATTGTGTCTTCCTAGGAAATTGACCCATAAATCATACCACACCGACACTCTCTGCTAATGACCATTTTTTTTGTACCGCAACCTATTTTTGCCTAATATTAGCACAGCAATCCTGCAATAAGTGGTTAATTGTATGGCCTACTTTCTCCCGTCCCTTGACATCCAGATGTTTATCCTTCCCCAGATGCAGCTGGGTTCCTTGTGCAGCGTGAGGTTGCAGTTTTTTCTATACATTGCCAAGCTAAATTCTACACTTACTGTGCCCACGGATGTTCTGTGTTTCTCTCACCTCAGCTTCAGCCATTTGCACTCCGTTCCTATTCTGTCTCTTTTCTTATCCCAGCAGTTCTCACCGATGCACATGTGTGTACATGTCTGTGTGTGCGTATGAACATGTGTGTGAATGTGCCACAAGATGTCTTCCTCAACTGCTCCCCACCTTAAGTTTCGAGGCGGGGTCTCTCACTGAAGCTGAAGCCAGCCAACCTTGCTGGTTTGGACTGGGCTATGAGCTCCAGGGCTCCTCCCACCTCTGCCTTCCTCGTGCTGAGATGACAGGTGTGTACTTTCATGCCTGGCTTTTCACACTGGTTCTAAAGGGTCAGACTCAGACCCTCATGATGGTAGAGCTACCCGTTCCTGACTGAGCCATCTCGCCTGCCCTGGCCGCGTGTTTTAATGGCGTGACTTTATTTTCAAGATTTGCAGGCTTGTACTAGTCATCTCTTCCAAGTCCCCCGGACGTCTACCTGTGACGATAATGACAGCCACCTGTACCAGAACAGTGGAAGCTAAGCAAGTGACTACTTGAAAACAAAGTTTTGCAGAGGCATCGGGTGTATCATAAGCTTCATAGCTTGGTAGTTTCTTCCATGTGAGCAGGATCAGCCCTGCTCTGCACCCAGCTCACAGAGGTCATGTGTACAAGCCAGGAATGGAGCCTTGGGAACCCCTTTGTGGTGGTTTGAATGCAATTGGCCCCCATAGACTCATGTGTTTGAATACTTGGCTCATAGGAAGTGGCATCACTAGGAGATGTGGCCTTGTTGGAGGAAGTATGTCTCTGTGGGGAAGGCTTTGAGGTCTCCTGTATGCTCATGTCGCGCCCACTATGGCTGTCCCTCCCTTCTACTTGAGAAGCAAGATGTAGAACTCTCAGCTCCTTCTCCAGGGCCATGTCTGCCAGCACGCTGCCTTGCTTCCCACCATGGCAATAAATAACCAAACCTCTGAAACTGTAAGCCAGCCCCAGTTAAATGTTTTCCTTTATAAGAATTGCCATGGTTGTGGTGTCTCTTCATAGCAATTGAAACCCTAACTAAGACACTCCCTTATCTGCCTGGGATTTTGGCTGGCTTTACCATGCACAGCTCACCATAGCTGCTGTGAGCACATCAGTACAACAGACAGTCAGTATTCACGGTTCTCCTCCCCATCCTCTGGATTTTCTTTCCCTTCTGTAATTCTATAAATTATATTGTATATATTATAAATTATATATTATATTGTTGTTTGAAGTCTACTTCCAGCTTACCACTTCTTTGAGTTAGATTCAATTTGCTTTTTAATTTTCTGTTTCTTTTTTTCTCTCATTTTTTAATTAGGTCCTTGAGAATGCCGTACAATGTGATTTGATCATATTTTCTGTTTCCCCAAACTGTCCCCGGATCCACCCTTCCTTACTCATCTAATTCAGTGTCCTCTTTTTTTTTTTTTATTGAGTTTTAAACCCATCAACTGCTGCCTATATATTCTTGGATGTGTGGCTTTCCACAGGCGCCTGGTCAACCCACCAAGAGCTGTGTCCTTTAAGGAAATTGGCTTTTCCTCTTCCAGCAGCTAACCATCACCTCCCTCTCCAGGCTGGGATTCGGTTTTCCTTGAGCTTGCACAGGTCCTGTTCATGCTGCTTCAACTGATGCTGAATTCATAGTGTCCTGGACGATGCAATATTGCTTCCTTGTCATTATCTACCACCTATGGTTCTTACATTCTCCCCCCCACTTCAAAATCATGCCTGAGCCTTGAGAAGAGGGGGTGTGATATAGATGTATCGTTTAAAGGTGAGCATTCTACAGTTTCTTGTTCTCTGCCCCTTGATCAGTTGTGGTTTCTGTGTTAATACCGTCTACTACAAAACAAAACAAAACAAAAAAAAACAAACAAACAAAAAAAAATAAAAAAACAAAAACGAGGTTTGCAAGATGCCTTGATCTATGGGTATAAAGACAAGAGTGTATGAATCAATTAATCACTGTGTATCAGTAAAAGACTACTATTTGGTTATGCCCTAAGGCCTGTGGTCAGTCTAGTCATGGTTTCTTGGCGGTGTGAGGAATGGATTGCATTCCTTGGATCAGGACTTGAATCCAATCAGGAAGCAGCTGGTTACTCCCATGGCATTCATGCCGCTATCACGCCATTGGGCATCTCTTGCCTGGCCAGTTATTGCAGCATTCAGGGTTCACAGCTGGGCAAGACTGGTGGTTGCTTTCCTTGCCCAGTATCAGGCATAGCACCCCCTACTCTGCCTGTTAACGTGTATCTGAGATGTTCACTGCAATACATTTCTCAGCTCGGAAAGTTCTATTTGGCTCTTTTGTTGGTGTCTGTCTGCTGCTCTGTCTGTTCCTGCAGCTCCATTTTCTGTGTCTCAAATGTTTCTCACTGTTGCTTCCTCTTCTCGCTGTGGTCATTCTAGTGTTCAGTTTCCTGGGAGAGAAAATTGGAAAGTGTTGCTGCTCCTGCTGATTCCAGCTCTTGGCCGTTCATTCTGGCTATAGTTGTGAATTCCTGGGGTAAGTGGGGCGTGATCTTTGTTGTAGGTCTCCAAATGGAGGATACTTTCCTCAAAATGGGATTTCCAATCACGTCTCCGTGGCACTAGGAAGGGACTTCTCAGAGAACTCTAGCCCCTTCTGTGGTCACAGGTCTAATTTCTGGCACCAGCACAGTTTTCTCCTCTTCAGAGAGATGGATGTCCCACAGGAGAGGCTTTTCCAGTTTTGCAGTTCATGTCTGGGCAGCAGGAGGAGTGGGACTATTGTTCTGTCTTCTCCCTTTAAGCCCACTTCAAAGTTTTCCATGCAAGCCCAGCAAAGCAATAAAAATTATGTTTTGTGCAAGAACCAATTGTTCCATAGCAGGAAGCCTCCCCAGGGGAAACTTCCACTCCTCGTTATCATTATCCTCGATCAAGCATTCCAGGAAAATGCAATCACAGGCACCATGCCAGTGCTAGAAAAAAGATGGCGGACGCCACCCCGGCTGATTGCAGAAGCTATGCCCCGTTTCTCTTTGCTCATGCTTCCCGTCTCAACACCCATTAAACAGTCCCACGGTCATCTGAATGGCATCCTGAGAGTTCTCACCTAGAATGTGAACAACAAAGGAGGGGGGAGGATCTCTCCACTTATTTGTGAGATATTTCCCCATTACATGAATGGGGTGACAAAGGTGTTCTTTAGACATCTCTTGCCAACTTCATGAAAGCTCCGTTGACTTCCCGAAGACTGTCAGGAAGTAAACCCAAGTACACCATTCTGTCCCCTCTGCGGCATCATAGATGGCCTCACGTGGTAGCACCAGGGAGAGCTAAGTTAGCCAACCATTACCCAAATCTCTTTCTGACACTCAGTATATATCCCTGCGCTGCTGAGCCTACCCACAGAAGAAAGGATGCTCAGAGTGAGAGAGATGGCCTGTCTCCATGGGATCATCATCTTTGAAGAGTTGACTTCCAGGTTTCGACTTGGGATGAGCAGGTCTCGCGCCTTTGTGTCCATCAAAATCACCAGGGGGTTTGTTCAGGTATGCATCACACCACCTTAACTCCCCACCCAGGTTTCCCAGTCACTATAACCGTGGGAGACCTAAAAATATCTCCAGACCAACTCATTTTGGGGAGCTTCTAGCCAGAGCCCACATGGTAGGAACCCTTTAAGGCAGGCAAGGGTAGAGATAGCTTACAACCCAGGAGCCCCCTGCTCCAGATATACAAATTTCTTTCCCATCACAGCAGGATAAAATCCCACCCTAGAATGTCTTTTGTGATTGCTTCATCAACAAACATACCCTGGGACTAGAAGCCATGAGTCTACCCAACCTACGCAGGTTTGGTAAGCAGGAGCAGTAGGGGCCCTGATGTCCTCAGGAGCAGTGGGACACCTGGTGTCCTCAGAGAGGCCCTTTAGGGAAAGCCTCTGTTTGTCATCCATGACAACCAGTCTTCATAACTTGACACAATCTAGAATTATCTGGGAAGAGAGTCTCAATGACTAGGTCGGGTTGTCCTGCGGGCAGCTGTGGGGGATTGTCTTGATCACACTAACTGATGCAGAAAGACACAGCCCGCTGTGGATGACCCTTCCCGGGTCCTGGAAACACCATAGTAGGGAAACGACATTGACTAATTGTCCACACATGGATCTCTGCTCTTTCTGCCCTTGACTGCCGATGTGGCCAGCTGTTCCCGGTTCCTGCCTTGACTCCCTCATGATAACTGACTGTGATCTAGAGCTGTGAGCTGAAATAACCAAACTCACCCACAAGCTGCTTTTGGTCAGGGCGTTTTGTCATGATGACAGGGTGAAACTAGGACACCCTAGTTTCTTCTACACAATTGGGCACTCACGGGATTAAAATTAGGGAATTATGAACCGCATCTACACAGGAGGTCTGAGTTCTCATCTGTTGATGAAGGTTTGATCAGAGTAGAGCACCACCAATGTCCTCCCTCTAGAAACCCAACTTCCTCCTTCCAAGATCCATTAAAGGAAATCTCAGAAGCCACCCAGGGCTCTCCAGCATCCTCACTCATGCTCTCTGGACCCTTCAGTGTGTCTGCCTTGTGTGTATGTGTGTGTGTGTGTGTGAGAGTGTTATCTTGGCCTTTCTCATGAAGCCGCCTTCTTGCCCAGATCTTCTCCCATTTGAGTGTTTCTCCAATAGGAACCCGAGGATCATGTAACTATGGAGGAGATCTTGTGTTTGCTGTCTCTGCTGTGGACTCTGGAATGAGGGCACAGTCCCTTCCTGGGATAGAACTCCCACTGAGCACACCCTGCAGCCTAACAGAACTTGCCCAGGCTGTTCTAGAGTCCTTTGTCAGCCTGGGACTTACGGAAAATGCACTTAGGGGGAAGTGCCACGCAGGCAAGGGAGCGGCGGGGCCTGATGGGTACAAATTGCCAGCTCTCATATGCAAATGCCTAATAATCAGTTGTCTCAGCAGCACATCTTTTATCCCGTCCCTTCTGGAAGGATGACATCTCCCGCTTCGTCGTTCCTCGAAGATTGATGGCCTCGTGTGGGGCTGCGACAGAGACTCTCCGTGTTCGTTCTCAGCCACCCTCATCCCCTTGCACAACCGCTGGTAATAAATGCGTTGTAAAAGATGGGGGTGTCAGCATAATTAGTTCTGCAGCAGCAAGATGGCTGATGATTTATGGGAGGGGGTTCGTGTGTCCCTTTGTTCTTAACCCGGAGTCTATCATGAAATGAGAAAGTCCAGCAGAAACACATGGACAAACCAGTTTACTTGTCTCAGGGACAGAGGATAACCCATCAATATCACGTTATTAATGTCCAGGAGAAGGGAGATATTAGAAAATCTCCCACTCGTTTTTTCTGGACCTTTAATGACATCCAATTCCTGAGTTGTTAGCATGCTACTCTGGGGTTCCATCTCTCTCCATCTCCTCTCCAGGCCTCTCTTTCTTCCCCAGATTGAAGACTGGCCTTACAAAATGCCCTAGCGCTAAACCATTTAATATGCCGCCCCCTAGCCGTCTTTCCCCTGGAGCCAGGATCTGCACACATCTTCCATTCAAGCAACACAGGCACCAGGACTCTGGGTGAGAGGGAAGGGATTTAAAGAGCAGCTGTTAAGAAGTTGGAGCTAGAGATCAGTTGGTGGAGTGTTTGCCTACTGCCCTGGGTTCAATGCCTAGTACCTAAGTGTGATATGATGGTGGCGGTTTGTAATACCAGAATTTGGGAGCTAGATGAAGACCGAGAAGTCAGTTCAAGGTAATCCTCCCTTCAATAAAGTGTTGAAGACCAGCTTGGGATGTATGAGAGAAAAGCATGGGAAACCCAGGCCCAGCCTCTGAGCAAGGATGAGCTCATCCCTTCATCTGTCTGTCTAGACACGGCTGGAGCTGGGCTACCCAGCCACGGCTGAGTCCAAAGCTCACCTGCTTCCTTTGATCACAGAGAAATATGACAAAAGTCTAAAACCTTTCTGTGGTGATATGAAAGAAAATGGCCCCCAAAGGGACTGGCACAATCTGGAGGTGTGGCCTTGTTGGTGTGGGTGTGGTCTTATTGGAGGAAGTGTGTCACTGTAGGGGCGGGCTTTGAGGTCTCTTTTTCTCAAGCTTCCCTCCCTGTGATTTTCAGTTGACTTCCTGTTGCCTGCAAGACTTAGGTGTCTCAGCGCCAGCAGCACCTCTGCCCACATGCCCCCATGTTCCCCACCATGACGGTGATTGACTGGACCTCTAAGCTGCAAGCCAGCCCTCTTAATGAAACGTTTTCTTTGTGAGAGTTGCCGTGGTCAGGGTCTCTCCTCACAGCCATAGGCACCCTTACTTAGACATGTTTATAACCAACAAAGCAGATATTGCTTAACATATGTCAGGGTCACAGTCCCAGTGACTGTCCTGATTCTCAGCAACACCCCCACCCCCAGCCAAGAAGCCGATGGATGCTTCCCTGAGGAGTCAGGGGCAGGACATAGCCAGGACAGGAGGACAAAAATGAGGAGAATACTAAGCTGTAGCTTATTCAGCCATTTCTTTTACCCAATCTGCCTGGGGTAGGGAAGGTGTCACAGTGGTTAATGTCCCTTCCCTTGGAAACATGAAGCTAACAGGAAAAGGTTCCACTTTGTGGTCTTATGAAAGAGATTCCAAGTGGCATCCTAAGGGGGGGGGTGATACTGGGGGTGGGAGAAATGTTGGTCACAAAGTGCTGGGCTGGTGGTAACTGGAGAAGCACAGGTTTGGAGGCATCCTGCTGAATGTCTCCAGCTTCTAAAACCCATTAACTTCCACAGGCCCATTTCTTCCCAAGGCGGTACACAAAATCTCGCAAAGAAAGAGATCAATGCCATTTTCACTTGCAAAGAACAAAGAGGAGGAGGCAGAGCCCAGTGCAGTATGTCTTACCATCTTTTCCTCCATGTTACTCCTCAGCTCCTCAGCGCGGGCTTGTGGCCTCTCTCAGCCTGCACGCAGGAGCCTCTGTTGGCAGAAAGGAAAGGAAACATGAAGCCCGGGCTCGGGCAATTGACCCTCCTCAAGGCTCCCTCTGCCTTACTCAGCCTGAGCCTCCTCTCAGGGTTACAGTCTGGTGTGGCCTCACTCACTGCCTGTAAGTCCAGCCCATCTCTGTTCTCTCGGGACAGAGAACTAAGAAAAGCCCTTTGCCTTGGTCAGTGTCCATGGGCTCTGAAGGGAAAAAGTCTGCTGTTCTGGGGCTGTGTTTAGTGACCGCAGTATGACGCTGTGGAATGTTCTCCTAGCAGAGCAGCCACCACCCTGCCCATCTGAAGCAGCTATGATTCCGGTCAAGGGTCAAGATCAGGCCTGTTGATGCTCCCTCACAGAAGGAAGGGAGCTGGTAGGTAATTAGAGCGTCACCTGCAATTATGTTACTCCTTCCTGCTCCTCCTTCCCTCCCAGCTGCAGAGAATTCTGCCCCAGCTCTCGGGAGTCTTCTTGGGAGACGCTCTAGGGGGCATGGAAGCTTAACTACAGGAGGCTCCAACTGTTCAGTCCAAAGGGACATCACCCATTCATACTAGGCAGGGTTTTGCAATGAGGTGGCTTCTTTAGGATCACCCCATGCTCCTATAAGCAAGCCCTCGCTCATGCTATGCAAGTAAGCCCACTAAAGTCATTGGCTTGACAAGCTGAACTTGGGTCGGCCAATGGTTGCCCCGTCTGTGTTGGACAAATGTTTGCTCATAGCTCCCCAGGGAAGTACATACAATGAATGTGAACCCCCAGATGCAAAAGAGCACTTCCAAGCTGCAGACAGTGATGTGGAGAAGAGAGGGTGACCAGAGAGAGAGTCTCCTTCCCTGGGTGATGGCTAGGAGCCACACAGTGTCCTTATTCCCCGGCGACTGTCAAGACCAGCTCCTTCCCCAGAGAAGGTCTGGCTCATTCTCATGTTGGAGCTGTTGCTTCAGAGACATCCTAGTCTCTGCCGTGACCCCTGGACTTACCCAGGGCAGGGCCATCTCTCCAGACTCTATTTCAAGCTTGTCTTGGGAATGCTTGGGGATGGAGGAAGAACCCTACCAGACACCTCCACAAGTGTTAGCTGGAATTTTGTATGGGAAGTCTCTGCTGCCCCCTCCCAAGACATCACCTTGAGAACAAGACTCTCTACAATGAGGGGGTAGGCAATGTATGGACAAGGAGCCCCGTGGATTGCCGTAGTCTAAACCTCCCACACCCGATCTTCCTTCTACTGTCTTCCTTTGTCTCTGTGTCTGATTCCTCCTTTCTGTACCACCCAGAACACGGCGCTTGGGGGAGGAAATCCACACAGCCCTGGAACCGGCAGCGTTTGCTCAGACGGCTTGATGGATTTATGTCTTTAATTAAGACAGCACTTCGGGGAAGGCTGTGGTAGGGCTGGGGAGCAGATGTACCCTCACACTCTTTCAATGTTGCTTATTCTGCATTCCCTTTCATTACAGCTCCAAGGGCCACAGTTTAGTGTGCAAAGTGGGCCTGCGACCAGACTCAGAGCTCCGCGACCAGCTCAGGGCTGTGCGACCAGACTCAGGGCTCCGCGACCAGACTCAGGGCTGTGCGACCAGACTCAGGGCTCTGTGACCAGATTCAGAGCTCCGCAACCAGACTCAGGTTTCTGAGATCAGACTCAGGGCTCTGTGACCAGATTCAGGGTTCTGCAACCAGATTCAGGGCTCCACGACCAGACTCGGGGCTCTGTGACCAGATTCAGGGCTCCATGACCAGACTCAGGGCTCTATGACCAGATTCAGGGCTCCGCGACCAGACTCAGGGTTCTGAGACCAGACTCAGGGCTCTGTGACCAGATTCAGGGTTCCGCAACCAGACTCAGGGCTCCACGACCAGACTCAGGGCTCTGTGACCAGACTCAGGGCTCCACGACCAGACTCAGGGCTCTGTGACCAGACTCAGGGCTCCGCGACCAGACTCAGGGTTCCGTGCAGGGTCCTCATTGCACCATCCTTGAGCTCCACCTCACTTGTGGACAGTAGCTTGGCATCCAGTTCCTGCCAGATTGCACACCGGAGAATTATGGGCTGCTCCCAAGATAAGCAGCCCATCTCCATATTTAAGTACAAGCACATGCCCAGGAGCTGGTTGTGGTAGAAGCTCTTCCAATTAGGAGCATCTTTTTGACTGATCATAACTCAATCTGAAAATAGCTTGAAGGCCCAAATCATTTCCTGTTGGTCTTGGCTGAAAAACAAACTCTGTCTTTGGGTCTTTTAAAAGGCTTTTAGAACCCCATCCATTTAGCCTTCGTAGGGATAATGAAAAGCCACAGGGGGAAAAAAATAGAAGAAAACAATGGTCTGGTTTCGCTTAGTGTCCCATGACTCAAAACCAGTCAGAACCGGTCGCTGCTGGTGCTGAAGGCAGTGACTGTAAGTGTCGTTTGGAAGGAAAAGGGCCCAATCCAGATGGAAAATTACACAGCTTTTCCCGAGGACTTGAAATTGCTCTGACATTGAGTCACTACATGATAAACGTCTGATCTTACCCTGGCTGGCTCCGCTCTCATCATCTGACTAGATTAATTCCTCACTGAGATCAGCCCCTTGCACTGGTCTCAAAAGAGGGAAAGCGAGGGCTAGCTCTCACCTCAGGGTTCGTTGGCCCACTGGACGTGCCGGGAACTTATGTGCCTGGCTGTCTGATATTTGCATCTTTGCTCCGTCCGACTTCTTTCTTTCTCCTTTGATTCAATTCCACGAAATCTCATTAAATTCTGACAGCATTGTGGGAGTCCTTTTATAGACAAGACATTACCCAGGTGCTGACCAAGAAGTGAGCATTCGTAACTTCTGCTCCGAGAACAAACTCCCAGGGTTTTGCTGCCTGAAATTCAAAATGAAGCCCTAGCCTAGACTGCAAGCTTTGTGTCTGGCTGAGCGGAAGCTGCACAGAGAGACCAAGCACTCCCTTGTGCCTGCGGAGTTAAGAGTTCCCTCAGCCCACATTTCTACCTGCAGGTTAGCTCAGGACACTGATGCCAGCATTCAGCTCCAGGTGAGCATTGTTTCCATGGAGACAGGGGATACACCAGTGCAAGATGCTTATACATTCTGTCTGTAGCACAGAACCAAATTCACTGCTCTGAAAAGTTACACACACACACACACACACACACACACACACACAAATCGCCCATGCTCTGCACAGGGGTCTCTATACTAGTGTTCACACATATGCGTGTACACATACCCAAGTGTGTGTGCACTTACACAAAGCATATAGCTATACGCTTAAGTATGCCTATGCTGACATGCTCACACTTGCATACACATACACACACCTTCATATATATATATATATATATATATATATATATATATATATACACTCACACGTGTTTATAAATAACAGCCCATGCACATACCCATGAGCCTACTTTGACATGCACAAACACATTTATATCTCCATTCACTTGCCTCCGCTACTGTTCTTACTGCTATGACGGCTGGTGGCGGTGTGTCTGCGTGTGAGCATGCACAGGCCACACGGTAAATGTGGCCAGAGGACAGCTTCCAGGAGTCAGTTCTCTCCTTCCACCCCAGATTCCAGGGACAGGACTTGGGTTGTTGGGTGTCTTCATTATTTTTCTGGTGCTCTGATAAAAGACCACGACCAAGGCAACCTACAGAAGAGTTTATTGGGCTGATGATTCCACAGAGATGGGTCATCACCATCGTGGTAGGGATGAGTGGCATCCGGCAGGGGACAGGAACAGCTGAGTACTGGCATCTTTAACTGCCAGCAGGGAACAAGGAGAATGAACTTCCAATGGTGCCTACCTTTTGAGACCTCCAAGCCTGTCTCCATGGACACAGCCCCTCTGGTGAGGCCACACCTCCGAAGCTTCTGCCCAATCCACTGGGAATCAAGCACTGAAATGTCCAGACTATGGGGACTTCTCTTTTTTTAAAAAAAAAATCTGGCTCACACAGTAAGTGCTTTTTCCTACCAAGTTTTGTCACAGCTGCCCTTCTTGTGACTGACCCGAGTCCCTCCTGCTCATCTCTCAATAATTTTGTCCTCATGGCTCCTCACTGCTCAGAATTAGCCTTCACAGGACTGCTTACCACAGACCATAGGATAGCTACTTGTCCTGGACTGGGATGTGTGTGATGGGAAAGGCACTGGCCCCACCTACATGGAGGATGGGACTGGAGGGTTCCCAGTATCCTTTGGGGCATGGATGCTCAGGCCCTAAGGTGGCCTGGGGTCACCGCCTGCATTTTGACAGTCATTCTCAGGCACCCCAGCCTGATGCTGGTGAGACTTGGGTCTCTGCCATTCCCTTTCCTTTGGTTTACTTAGCAAGCAGTGGAGAAGAAGCCAGCCCAGAGCCGGCAGTGGGCCTGAGATCGTGTAAGCCCTCAGAAATGGTGGGGATCTCTGTGAGTGTGCCTGGGCAGCTAGGGGGAGGGGACAGAACTTTCATCCCAAATTATTTGTATCGTGTTTAATCTATTATTAAGCACTTAACGCTTTCAGACTTCCCATAGGCCGAAATTACCATTGTAAATGATTCCTGAGATCAAAGCAGGCACATACAGGCCGGGGCATGCGAAGGCCATGTCTTCATGAGTTTTGTCTGATCAAAAGGGGCCTTAAGCGTGCATGCTGCAGGGGAGAAGACAGGACAGTACAGACGTCTGGTCAGAATCATCTGGGGGAGGAAACACAGTGATGTTGATGACCAGAATATGCAGAACCACACAGCAGACAATTGGAGCCCTGACCACTGCCCGCACCCTGCTGACTAACAGTGTACTCAGGCCGGAGCTTTGGCCAAGCAGATGCCCTCTGTGAGCCAGCACTGGATGCCTGGGACCTATGTGCACTTCCCCTCCCCGAGGGTCCACTGTGGAGCGACAGCGTTGCAGGAGGTGGCCCCTCTAGAATATTTGGCCTCAAGAGAAGTCCCTCTGTCACTGGGAGTGTCACCAAGGAAGGCATCATGGGGCTCTATCTTCTCTCTCCCAATTTCAATGGCCATCTGCTCCTACATACATTAGTGTACGTTGCAGTCACCAGAGACCATGCCAATGGGGCCCTCTAAGTTTCCCAAACTGATACCTTAATAACCCTTATTGCTCTGTAAAGTTAGTGGCCTTGGTTGTTTCCATGCAGCGACGCATGGTTGACGAATAAAGAAAGTTGGTTAGAGGACAAAGGTAGAAGGTTTGGAGGAGCAGCCCAGATGTCATAAGAGGAACATACGGCAACTGCACAGGCCTTCCGAAGTCCGGGATGCTGATGCAAACACAGACTGTAAAGGCCACGTTACTGATGTCACCGGGAGAAATCTGAACTCTGTTTATGACTGAAGCTCTCTGGCTACAGCATCACAGAGAACTCAGCAGAACGCATCTATAACCAGGCCTTTACAGAAGTCAGGGCTCAGAGGGGGATGTCTTCCGGGGCAGGGAGTTCTCAGAACAACAAAGTGTCTTCTGTCTTGCTGCCATGTGAGCCCTACTGCCTGCTTTTAGTCCTCTGTAGAGTGGGATTTAGGAGGAAAAATAAAATAAAATAAAAACCTTTAAATTTGACCAGGAAGGATCAAAACACAGGTAAGGGAATGGCCAAGAGGACATACTTGTTGGAGATCAATGCTAGTACCAAGAAGCCATGTGGAGTCTTAAAGTTGAGTATGACGGTAAAAAGCTGGTGTTCTCCCCTCAGCCCCTTGAAACAGAACTTGAATGCTTCCCACGACAACGGGAAGGACTCTCCACAGGTGGACAGCTCAGGAGCCTTCAAGGCTAGCCCCACTCCCTTGGCCAGGGTTCGGAAGTCTAAAACTGCAAGTGTATGGGGTTGGGCCCCGGGTTCCATGTCCAGCACAGTGTAGCCTGAGCATGGTGGAGCATGCCTGAGGGCCCAGCACAGGCCCTGGGTTCCATGTCCAGCACAGCCTGGGCATGGGGAGCATGCCTGAGGGCCCAGCACTAGAAATGCAGAGGTAAGGAGATCCAGAGGTGTTCATGGCTATCTTTAGTTACACAGTATATTGGAGTTAGCCTGGGCTACATGAGAAGCTGTCTCCAAACAAACAGAAGAACATAAATTGCTTATTTATAAACTTAATAGCTCATAGAGGCAATCGAAGGGTTGTGCTTTGCCACAGCTAAACCCCAAACCATGATACAGAGGCCTCGGCAGCCTTCAGCAATTGAAAGAAGCTCATCTTTTCTAGAATCCCAGAGCCACTAAATGCAGAGTTTCTTTGGAGAAAGCTGATTGATAACGGAGAAAATGAGCCTTAACCTGGAAGGGGAGGATTCTTCCACTTAACAAGCTGCGTCGACCACCGTTCAGCAGAGAGCATACAAAGTCACTGCTTGTGAACCCAGCCGAACTCTGAGCCACAGATGCCTCTCCGGAGCCAGCCACTGAGCTCATGAAACAACCCTCAAATTTCTAATTAGCTACAGTGTTGACCAGCCTAGGACTTCAGGTGCCAAGAACGGAAAGGCTTCTTCTCGGGGAGTTTATGGATTCAGTCAGTCACGATCAGGAGGGACTGACACCTGCCAAAGCCTTAACTCCTTAGGATTCAGGGACTTGAACTCTGCTGAAACAGGGAATTTTCTAAGGAGAGGATCATGAGTAATGTAGAATTGCTACTTGTTCCCCACAGGAGGACTTGTGATTGTCTGCTGAAGACACCGTGGGTGAGAAGGTGCCGTTTCGGTAAAGTTCATCCATGGGATGAGAACGAATTGTCTCCTTTGTCACTACCTGCAAGACCGTCAGTCATGTGCAACTGGCTGTCTCCAGACACTGTTCCAAGCCACATGAAAGGTGGCCTGAAGATTGGCCATACTGGAATCCTCTATTCCTGGAAAGGCCACCCCACTGCAGTCATGACAAGACCACAGTGATTACAGATCAACCATCTAAGTCACCTTGGGTGGGTCACGCTACTGATGGGTGTCAGCCTAGATGCCCCTTAGGAAGTTCTGCCTGAGCTGTGATTAACACTGGAGTCAACAGACCGAGAAACGCGGGCTGTCTTCCACATGAGTGTGCCTAATGCAATCAATTAAAGCTGTGTTAGTTACTGGTAGCTTTTTCCTCTCACCAACTTTCTTCATTCCAAGTCAATTTTGCATCACTATGTGGAAACACCCAGGGGGATTATCATGATTGCTCATTGATGCATGAGGCCCAGCCCAATGTGGGTGGCACCATTCCCTATACAGGTGGTCTTGGGCTATATGAAAGTTATGAAAGTATGAACTGGGAGCAAACCATCAAGCATGGCCCATGGTTCCTTCTGTACTTCTTTGGCTGGAAAGTGAGTTCCTGGCCTGGAGGCAGTGCTGTGTGGAATAGCAAGCAGGCCTGCCTTCAAGTTCCACCTTGACTTCCCTCAAGGTTAGCTGGTGACCTGGAAGTATAAGGCAAATAAATCCTTTCCTCCCCTAAGTTGTTTTGCTTGTCACGGTAGCGGAGATCAAACTAATAGGAAAGCTCATAATCATGGCTGCTTTGTTCAGGGGTTCCTTGGGAAGCACACTTTTGCTCAAAAGTCACCCACCAAGAGCCCACCAGTTAGGCTTCTGTGGCTCTGCAAGCCCCGGTTGTCTCGGATTCGCGGTGTGGCTATAAATCTCCCCTCATCCCTCAGCCATATGTCGGCGGCTCCATTTGCAGCATGCCTTGGCTGCGCTCAGTCAGATGCGAGGCTCCGTCCAAATGGTCCATTTGGACATGTCCATTGCCCAAGCCGAAGACCGTTAGGCTCTGAGATGGGCACGGGGAGTGGAGGATAAATGGAGTAAATTAAACATCTGATTTGGAGATGCGCTGCTGAACCCAGTCCAACCACAAATTAAAGCTCATTGGAGCCTTCGTTTCCTGTGCCAGACAGTGTGGATGTGGCAGCTATGGAGGAGTGGGACAGGGATCCTGGGACATAGATAGGGCTGTGTCCTCAGGATAGACAGAGCCTGGGCATCTCCCAGGAAAGGCTGCCCCACCAGATAGGATTGTTTAGGAGTGTCGTGAAGCCTTTTGTGGGGCAGAGAGGTGGGGGACATGATACCAAGTTCAGAAATCTGGGCAATGTCTTTCCAGGCACTTTACAGCCGACTGAGCTGGGGTGGGTCTTTTGAGGGTGGAAGGAAGGGAGGTCACCCCTGCCTCTGTCTCACATAGATCACCTGGGTAAACATTCCATCTGCTGCCTCCTCTTCTGTGAAATAGGACAGGGAATGTCTACCTCACAGACACAGGGACAACTCTGAGTTGATCCAGAAGCTCTTGTTTGGAGCTGGCATGTGACAGATACACAGCGAGAAGACACGACTACAAGATGCTGCAGCCAGAAGCCGTCAGCCTGGTGTGTGCAGAGGGCCTTACAGGAACTTGGTGTTCTCACAGCCATTGCCCCCACTCCACTGAGCCTCTGCCTGCTTGTAAGGGGACTAGGATGAACCTAGTCCTGAGCTCTGCAGAGGGCTCCTTGGGTACTTGGTAGCGTGGTCCATGGTGACTTTTGCTTATATTAATATGTGTATGTGGGGGAGCATGCATGTGGTCACACGCATCTTGAACATTGGCTCTTACTTCTGCCTTGTTTGAGGAGGGGTCTCTGTTGTCCCGCAATGCATACATCAGGCTAACTGGCCTGAGAGCTACCAGCAATTCTCCTGTCTCCATCTTCCATTTATCTGTAAGAGTTCTGGAGCTACGGATGTGTGCTACCATGCTCCAGGTTGACATGGATTCTGTGGGTTTGAATTCAGGTCCTCAAGCTCATGTGGCAAGTACTTTACCCCGTGGTCCATCTCTGCAGCCTCCATGATTCCCTCATGCTAAGTTCTCAGCATGTTGCGTGACTCACAGACATACTCAGGACACACTTGCTTGGTAAATAACTGTAGCCTTTCTCAAAAACTAATGAGGAAGGAAAAGGCAGAGGAGCAGGGACCCATGGGCCCATGGTTGGGGAGTTTGGACTGAAGTCAAGACTAATGTCCACATCTCAAGACCCAGATTGCCCGTCCAACTCCTCATCCTCTGAGGGCAGGGAGAGCAAGGTGGGGGGGGGGGCATGAACTCTCCCAGCTCATCCACGGCATACCGCTGTAACAGGGTCTAGCCTAACGAGCAGGCAGAGCTGAGGGTGGCAGCGTACACTGGACTGGCAAGTGCCCATGCTTGTCACACTGGGACCTGAATTCTTAGGTCTCTCAGTAGAGCTTGCTCTGGAAGGGTGGTCACCTAGAAGAGAGCTCCCTACCAAGGGTCTTTTCACTGCGGCTGTCTTCAAGCAAGTTAGAACGTTCCATATAGAGGTGCCAAGATGAGGATGCACACACAGGCTCCCCCCAGAATTCTTGCAATTAGGAAACATCTGCCTAAGGTGCAGGGGCTTGGCGTGGGGTCCCAGGCAGCTGGCAGCAGAAAAGCGTCATTTGTGAAACGTGACTCTCCTTGTACCCTCCCCCGTCTTCCTGAGACCCTTCGGTTCTTTCTAAGAGGACATGAGTGTCACAAGGAGGGAAAGGCGGGTATGGTCTGTTTATAGAAGGAAAGGGACGGGCCAGTGAGCTGCACGGGTCAAGAGCAAGGTGTTCTGCAGTGCGGCCATGTCTCCCAGGGACAGGGTCCTGCAAGATAAGGAGAAGAAGCTCCTCCATCTTGATGGTGTCCATCTGTCTGTATCTCCGATGGCTCCCTTTCTCCTATGGCTCATCCCCACTGTTTGGATGCTGGAGGCTGCCCAGGGCCTGAATGTATCTAAGCAATTCTGTCCGTGTCAAACCCTCACTGAGCAGTGCCAGGTAACGGCTGGCATGTCACCCGCGTGGCCAATCTGCTCATACTAAAGACCTGGATTGCTATGCTGCTGGTCACACAGAGGTAATGAAAATCCCTCTTGGAGCATGAAGCAGAGTTCAATGTGAAGAATTTAGTATTGGGTAGGAGAGATATGGGACAGAATTATGAATAACCCACTAATGTCAACTACAGCTGTTTCCAAGCCAGGTCCCAAGCTGCGCCTCTCTCAGATCCAAATTGTAAACTTTCTTCCCTAAAACCCAATCTGTATTCCACCTCTCTCCTGCCTTCTCTTTCTTCAAGGCCTTGATTTTATGAGCGATTGCTTTGAAGAGGGGGGATCATCACCAGCTTATGGTTTCTAATTGCCTTCACAAAATTTCTCCTTCACTGCCGACAGCAATATTTTATGCTGGTGTGGTCATGATCTTCTCCCGGCTGCTTTTTCTTTTCCTCTTCAACCGCAGGAAGCTCCGACCTCACCCCTACTGCCCCTCCCTGACCAAGTTCAACCACACTCCTCAGAGCCAGCTCCTCCATCTTTCCTGTGATCTTAACCTGCGCCACCCTCTGCCCAAGGACATGAGCACACACAGCTACCCCTTTCTGAAGGACTCTTTCTCACGCCTTCCCTTGTCCTGCTTCTTCTTCTCCTTTGAAGCTTTCCTCAAATGTCACTCCTGGAAGGACAAAACCTTCCTGTCCCATCACCTTGTGATTGTTCTTCATGACCACTTTTGGACGATGTCATACATATATACATGTACTGCAACTGCATGACAATATCATGTAGTGATGAGGCGAGCAGGCCTGCTTTTCATCCCACCTGGCTCCTGTGTGGCTAGCTCAGCCCAGGAAGTAATAACACAGAAACCGTATTCATTTAAACACTGCCTGGCCCATTAGTTCTAGCCTCTTATTGGCTAACTCTCACATCTTGATAAACCCATTTTTAATAATTTGTGTAGCACCACGAGACTGTGGCTTACTGGCAAGATTCTAACCTACGTCCATCTCGGGCCAGAGAATCATGGTGTCTGCCTGACACTGCCTTCTTCCTCTCAGAATTCTGTTCTGCCTACCCCACCTACCTATGTTCTGACCTATCAGGCCAAGCAGTTTCTTTATTAATTAACCAATGAAAGCAACACATAGAAAGAAGACCCTCCTACATCAATGTCACATATGTATCATGTACTTTAACTTCATTCACTCCTTATTACCCCCACATCTCTGAACTCTGTCCTCTCCACTAGTCCCCCTTCTGTTTCCATGACATTTTAAACTAAGAGCCACCATGTTTATTCAGCTTCTGTTATGTGCTCTGCTGGGGTATGGGCCCAGACCCGCGACTACATGGCTGAAGAAAGAGATGTCCCCTCTGTAGTCCCCTCTGTAGCTGATGCTATCTATCTTCAGGCAAGTGTGCAGGGTGTACGGCCATCTGCTAAGAATGAAGCCCCACTTAGTCACAGATCTAGATCACGCACTCAGCACCCAGTCCACGCATACACAAGGTGGTTAATGTCTTTTGAGACCGTAGATATTCCTTTAATATCTATGAAGCCTTCCTCTGACTCTTCTGATGGTTTTCTAAGCCTTCTCCTTCCACAGCTGTCTTTAAAGACAATGAACAGAAGCCAGTGGAATCTACATGTTCATCAGTATCTCTCCAGGATCTTACTGACATGCGTGTTTGAATGTACATTTTCTGGGCTAACCAGGTTTGTGTAGCTCCAAGGCCCAAGAATCCCAGTATGCTCCTCGATGCAGCTCAGTGCTTGGTGGGTTGGGAACTGTTGGGATCAGCCTTGGCCTTACTTCCTATGGCTGCCTTTTCCTTTCTCCTCAGCATCCCCTGACTGATTTTAAGTCATCACAGCCCAACTATTCCCACGTGAGGCTCCAGCTCAGGCTATTCGCTGAGGGGTAGCTCACCTGCAGTCCTCTTCCCCCACAAACTGCTGGGCACAGAACTGAAGGAGGCAGACAGCACAAGCAGCTGGCAGTGCTCACGGGCCGACAGCAAACCCTCTTCCCTCCAGAAGTCCTTCCCTTCCCCTTCTGGCCTGACATGGAGAGAGGATGTTCTGGAGCTGATGTGAGCTCACTGCTGGGGCTTCGTCCTCACTCCCATCAGACGGTGGGAAGTGTCTTCTGTTCTCCCTCCAAGTTCTGCTGAGCTGATGCGCCAAAGCTGGCAGGAAGAAAAGAGAGGACTCGTGGTCCTCCCTCTAAGACCTCATGTGGGTACCAAGGGAGTCTGGAGTTCATATTGATGCTGGGCATAGAGCTAAGCAGACAAAGAAGCTGGAGGAGAATGGGTATCATGGGACAGTGCTGGCATCCATGGAAGATTCTGTCACCTTCAGGGGTACTCTGCCATCAATGAGAGGGTTCTGTCATCCACGAGAGGACTCTGATGCTCTTGGGAGAACTCTACTAAACCTGGTGCTCTTGGGAGGATTATGTCTTCCACAGGAGGACTCTTCCATCATCAATGAGAGGGCTCTGTCATTCATGAGAGAACTCTGATTTCTGAGGAGAACTCTGTGATCAGTGGAAGACTGATTCTGTCATGCACAGGAAGCATGCTGCTCACAACTGAGGGCAGACTGTCATACACTGCAGGTCCCAGTCATCTACAGGAGGTCTCTGGACATGTTAGTACAGGGAAAGTCCTGAGCATAGAGAAAATCAGATCTGGTTTTGAATTGTGCTGAGGTTCCTTCCCTGAGTCAGAATGGAGAAGGTGTGGCTGTATGGAGTAAGAGGGCATCCAGAGTGACATTGTGGATTTAGTTATGACAGTGGGCCAGGGCCATGGCAGGACCAGAGCTTCTGGGAGGAAGGACTTGGAGCTCCGTGATGGGATCACCACCTGTGGTCCACTCTGGGGCTCTGAGGATGCCCCAGGTCTGCCCTTCTTAACATCTTCCACATCTCCTGACCTCAGCAAGTGCTTAGCCTATGGGGAAGCCTCCTCCCCACCCAAGGAGCTGGGAGCTGAGCCAGCGCCTCCCTCCTGCCCAGGCAAGAACACCTCAGTGCTCAAATTCTGCTTCACCTGGCTGAAGCCATAGTCACAGCCCCACTGGGGTGTCTAGGTAGGAGAGTGGTTTCCTTGGGTATTGTAGGGACTGTACGGAGAGTGGGCAAGAGTCTCTCCCACCAAGCATGCTAGGTGTCTCTGTTTTAAGTGGTACAACATTGAAGACCGGGATTCAGAAGATAGGATGGGGCTGTCGGTCAGCGCCATTCATCAGCCAAGTGGGGGCAAATGTCAATCATGGTGTTAAAGAGGAGACAGGGAGGAAAAGAACAGGGAAGGATAGAGAGTGATGGAGAGAGGGGAGGGGAAGGAAGGGGAAGGAGGGGAGAGAAGGGGGAGAAGACAAGAAGAGAGGAGGGAGAAAGGGAACAGGAAGGAAGTTGAGAAAGGGAAGGAGGACATGAAAGAAGTGGGGATGATGGAACAGAGGGAAGATGCCTGACCTGAGAAAGACCTTGGTCCTTGTGCACACATACCATGTGGGCAGGGATACCCCTACTGAGGCTTTTCTCCAGTGCTCCTGGAGGTCCTAAGAGAAGATTCCTGTCCTCTGTTTTTGTGCATCTGAACTTTTCAGAATGGACAGCTGTAGGAGGCAGAGCTGCTTAGCCCTCCCCTAGAGTCCTGTCCTCTGCTGGTGTTGCCCCAGGGCCTTGTGGGAGCTGCAGGGGCCAGGCTGGCTGATTCCAGAACCTTCCCACAAGCTCCCAAGCTCCGGAGGCAACCCTTCCTCCTTGTGTTTCTAACAGCTAAGCTTGTTCCTACCTGTTTTGTTTTGTTTTTAAATTGGCAAAGGCTTCATTCTTTTGATAGAAATGTTCTTTGTGAAAATGTAAATCTAATGGATAAGCAAACAAATATCTCCCATAAAGCCGCACTGTTTTGATTCAAACACAAGCGAATTCCTGAGGCACCTCCGGATTTTGATGGAAATAGGGCTGGAAGGAGAATAAAAAGGCAGCCGCCCGTCTTTGTGAGCACAGGGGAGTTTTTATTGCACCCCCTTCTTTTCCTTCTTCCCACTTTCTGTCCTTCCTCACTCACCCCCACCTCATTTCCATAACGAACCTGTTCCAGCCGTACCTCTGTATCTTTTAAACCTTTTTTACGCAGGGTGTGTGTGTGTGTGTGTGTGTGTGTGTGTGTACAGGTGTGCTGTGCAGTGCATCTGTGGAGGTCAGAGGACAACCTTGAGTGTTGATCCTCACGGTCCACCCTGTTTGTCATGGGGTTTCTTGCTTACCACTGTTCAGGCCAGGCTAGATGGTCTGGGAGTTTCTGAGACTTCTCTGCCGCCTATCCTTCAACAGGAGTGTAGGGATCCCAGATGTGGGTTCCTCTGTCTGCCTGCCCAGCTTTACCTGGGTTCTAAGCATCCAAACTCAGGTCCTCATGCTTGCACGAGGGCAAGGGCTTTATCACTAATGCCCCCCCACACACACCCATGACCCACTCGCTTGTCTTTCTACGTCTTCAAAGGGAGTCAGGATTGCACTCTTTCATTCAGAGCTGATCCCTTCCCAAGAGTGAGTAGAATGCCTATTCTCCCAAGTGCCTGGCAAAGATGGCCCTGCTGTGCCCCTTGCCCAGGGCTGGCCATACCAGTGCACCTGCTCAGCCATCACATTAGCTTCAGAAAGAGGCTGTGCAAAGATGTCTCTTGGATTTATTGCTGTTAATACAGCAGAATCCAATAACCACTGTTCCTTTAATAAACAGCATGTCTGCTTAACTGGGCCAGTGGCCAGGGGACAGTGCAGGAGCTCTGTATAAGCTGGTTTTGATGAGTCCACTCCCTTTCTGAGGGAGGGTGAGCTCCCTGCTTCTTCCTCCCCTCAAGTGAGCAGTGCAGCCTAAGGCCTCAATTACAATGCTTGCTGAGGTCTACCTCAACAAAGTTACAATAACAGCTAACACTACACACGGCTGTACGAGATGCTTCTGTCCATGTGGTGGTCTCAGAAACCCTTGTCAGCCTTCTCTAGCTGGGATAAGCAGATCTTCCTGAGGAACTGGGAATTTGGAAGAAATTAAGCACCTAGTTCACAGTACCAGTTAAGACCACACCCACTGAGACAGACCTGTTGCCCTTGGGATTCTGGATGCCCCACCCACAGTAGTGAGACCCAAGGGAGCCCCACCCCCTTAGCCCTTCCAGAACAAGGAAGTTCAGCACAGAGCGGAGAGCCTCTTCCCACCTGTCCGTCAGCCTAGCCAGGGAGGACTATGGGTAATGAATGAGCTGTCAAGCGTGGGCTGGGATTTTTCTCTCTAAGGCGAATGCAAAACAGATCAAACAGTCTTTGTTTCACTACCACTTCCCAAGTGAAACAACTTTAGCCTGAAGGGAGAAATCAATGTTCAAAGCCCTTAGTCATTTTTTAAAAAGATAAGTGCTGTATTTAATACACAACGGAAGGCCGTCTCTGGAGCCCAGCCCCACTAGACACGAGTGACTGGCGGAGGAGGTGGAAGCTACTGAAAGGGGTGGAAATTTTGGGTGTCATGAGACCCCCAAGAAAAGACAGAAATGGAGGCTCTTGTCAAAGAAACTCCTGACCTCCAACTTGACCAGATGAAGCCCGAGCTGTTTCTGTCCCCATCACTTTGCTACCAAGATAAGACTGAGTTCACCCTTAGCGCCAAGTGGACCTGGGGGGAAACATTGTTCAACTCCACTCTAGTCTGCCTGGAGCTGGCATTGGAGAAAACCGTTTTGGCAGGAGAGCCCTGAGGCAGGGTACATGTGTGCCTGGCGCAGGCACGTGTATCTATTTGTGTGCACGCATCCACACATGCATGCATGCATGTGTGTGCCTCTCTGTTGACAACAGCAAGAACTAGGAAGAGGCCCTGTTTTCTTCCAAGCCCATTTTCCCTGTTGCCTTTAAGTCAGCAGGATTCACCAGGCCGGGATCCGGCCCTTTGCTGCCTTCAGCAATCTGTGAATTCTCCTCAGAGTCAGCACTGTGAGGTGTGGAGCTTGGAACAAGCCCTCCCCAGCTCTGTCCCTCCTACCCAGGCCTGCTCCATTCTGCCGAGGAGCACCGAGCACTGCTCTCTGTGATAGTGCCCATCCTTCTGAGAACACTCCTGTTCTCAGCCTGCTGAGTATGCCCATGGCATGGGGCCGGTGGCCAGAGTTCCAGCTGCCCTCTGCAAAAGAGAGGAAAAACCTTCTGAAGTGTCCCAGGGACAGCATTTCCGCACAGCTAGAGAAGTTCAGGCCCGCTGCAGGCCCTGGCTCTGCCCAGGCCCTTCGTGAGGAATAGGTATGTTTCCCTTTCAGGCTCCAAGGAATTTAAATAGTCACCCCCTCACACACAAACACACACACACACACACACACACTAGGCCTTGGGCACTTTGTTTTTGAAGGCTGGCAGCAACTGCTTTCACTAGTGACCTTCCTCTGACTTTGAGGGATTGGAAAAAAAAAGCCTTGGAGTGTCCCCCTAGAGTTCATCCCCTCATGGGTGTCCCCCTAGAGTTCATCCCCTCATGGGGGTCCCCCTAGAGCCATCCCATCATGGGGGTCCCCCTAGAGCCCATCCCTTCACGGAGGCCCCCCTAGAGCCCATTCCCCTCCTGGGGGTCTCCCTAGAGCCATCCCCTCATGGGGGTCCCCCTAGAGCCCATCCCTTCACGGAGGCCCCCCTAGAGCCCATTCCCCTCCTGGGGGTCTCCCTAGAGCCATCCCCTCATGGGGGTCCCCCTAGAGCCCATCCCTTCACGGAGGCCCCCCTAGAGCCCATTCCCCTCCTGGGGGTCTCCCTAGAGCCATCCCCTCATGGGGGTCCCCCTAGAGCCCATCCGCTCACTTTGCAGACTCCCATGAATTCTCCCCCCAGCATCAGCGTCAGCATCTCCACGTCCAGTACACTCAGGACTCGTGTAGAAGAAGCTGTTCCTGGCATCTGGATATTGCTTAGGCCAAACCCCCAAGGCCAGGTCTGCCTTTCTAGCTACCTTTGCGGTGCCTTCCGTCCCAGTGATGATTCGGAGGGAGCAAAGGTGCGACTCTGTACACGGAGTCAAGGAGACAAGGAGACAGCCTCTGGGGGCTGTTGGAGAACATGCCACATTACTGCAGAGTGGATGGTGTGAAACCTTAGCGCACAGAGAAAGAACACAGAAAGCAAAGTCTCCTGGTTGATGTCTCAGCCTCATTCCCAAGGTAGGAGAGACTCAGCGGAGCCCAGTAAGCACCCACTTGCCCTGACTGCCCCTGCTACCTTGTCCTTCCTTCTAGCTGAGTGCATAGTGAGGAATCGGGGTGCTCTCTGAAGCTCACAGGTGTCAACGATGCCCTTGAGACACCACAAGAGCGTCAGGCGGGAGTCGGCAGGTGGAACCCATACACAGACCCAATCTCATAGCTCTAGAAAGTTAATTAGTTTTCTCTCCTTTCTATAGAGTCTGTGAGGTGGGCTGGCTGGAGTCCACATTGAATGGCGTCCACCACATTCCTGTGTATATCCAGCCTAATTTAATTTTGAAATTACGTCGGGAAACGTGTGAAAACACCAATTGCGAGGCATAATTTAGAAAAGCCCATTATCTGCTCGTCGCCTGCCAATAAAGAGCGTTCCGACTGTGAAGGCTCCGGAGTGTTTGGCTCCAAAAGAAGAGTTGCTTCTTTGAGGTCCCCACCTCTCTTGATCGCAGTGGTTAATAGGAAGAATTTGCCCACAGATCATGATGAGGTGACCACTTATCTGAACCCCCAGAAGATTAATCCTTTGTTAGGAAAAAAGTTGGCTCAAAATGGGAGCAAGTGTGCTGGGGATGCCCGCCTCCCGTGAACCCTGTCGCAGGCCTGGTGTGGGCAGAGTGAGACCGACCCAGGGCTGGAGAGAATGGCTATAATTATTTCCTTTGGTCATGATTCCTGCTCCTAGAATTTATTGCAAACAAGTTGTCAGGCTTCAGGAAGCTCTGATTTTGCAATATCAGCTCGCATGGTAAAATATTAGAGGAGAATGGCTTATATGCTGTTATCACGCTCTGTGGGGGGTCGGAATTCTCCTGGTGCCAACCTGGGAGAGAAATCAGTTGACTGCCCCTCCACCTCCAGCCCCAAACCGTTTCGGACCTCATCATGGCTGGTGGAGGGATTAAATACAAGTTTGTATCTGCGTCGCTAGGATTTGATTAGAACTACCTATCCCTATCAAGGAAAAAAAAAAGTGTGTATGTGTGTATGCATGCAAATACAAAACTGCCTACAGAATTCTAAGTATTTTAAGAAATAATTTTCAGTCACTAAAATGCCAAGCGATGTGAATTAATTCATGTAACAGATATAGTCCAACAACGCTGGCCATAAACTAAGCATCTGTCTTTAAAAGCCATCCTCTTGAAGTACCTATGCAATGAAATGCAAATACGTCCCCTTTGGGGGAAAAGAGTGTCCGCAGGAGATCTGGTTGTGGTGTCTCCTTGCTGACCCACTTCTCTACCCACGGCCTCATTCTTGGGCGAAGCAGCTACTTTCACTTGTTTCTCTGATCATCCAGCCGTTCAGAGTCCTGACTGGGTGCTGTGCTCAAAAGTGTCCCGTCGTTGGTGCAAAAGATTCTGTAAACAGGAAGAGAGAGATCCAGTGTGATGGCTCAGCTGATAAAGATGCTTGCCACCTGGCCTGAGGACCAGTTCAATCTCCAGGATCCACATGAGGGAAGGCGGGAACTAACCTTATCAAAAGTTATCCTCTGGTGTCCAGGTGCATGTTGTGGCAAGGACGGACACACACACACACACACACACACACACACAGAAAATGTTTGAAAAAATATGAAGTCTAGGTTATGTAGGGCAGCATGGGTCATGCAGGGACCAGTTATGATACATGACAAACTCCTGAAAAAAAAACCACAATTTTATTTACATTTTAAAAATTACTCTCTCCTCCTTGGGCTGGCAGCTGCAACAACAACAGCCTCCTGGCCGTGAGGTTGTTCCCCCTGCATGGAGAGCCCCTATCTCCAACCCTTGTCCCTTCAGAGCTGAGAAAAGAATGGGGAGGAGAGGGGATAGGAGCAGGGATGGGAAGGGGACAGTAGAAGGATGGAGAGGGCCACCTTCCTTCTTTATTGTCCAGCAGCCTGGACGGTACCCACCACATTGTTGGGGAGGGTTTTTTAAATCTACTGATGGGCTCTCCAGACACTCTCAGGAATAGCATGCTATCATCTCTCTGGGAGTCCCATAATCCAGTCAAGGGGACATCACATAGGTGTGTCTTGTCACAGAGGCACCACCTCATTCAACAATTCAACTTTTCTCCTCATGGCAGAAACACTTGGCGCCACGGTTCTCAGGGGATGGACTGGTGTGTTCGGAGGTTCACACTCCAGAAAGGATCCTGGTGCAGCAACACATTCCGTGGGTGCTTCCTACAGAGCCCTTCCGTGGGGCTCCACCGATGAGCTTGCTGATTCTCAAGTTTCTGAACACTAACTTCTCTGGCTTTCCAGACAGAGATTCCAGAACATTTCGGCCTCCATCATCAAATGGGTCAGTTCCTCAACAACCACGTCCCTCATGCATAAAATGATGGTATCCACCTGGAGAGGTCTCGGGAAGGCCAAAGCAGAGTTGTGTGGAGGAAGCCCACTCAAAGGCCACGCCAGACCACAGCCCCATGAGGTCACCCACTCAGAGGCCATGCCAGACCACACAACTCCATGAAGCTCCCAGAACCTTCTACTGCAGGGACTCTGACCCGTTGCACACAGGTACCCCTGGGGTCATATCCTGCATCTCTACCCTGCCCAGATGAAGTGTTTGTATTCAGAGTTGACATTGTCCCTTTTCTCCCAGAAGGGCTGTCCTGAGCTGTCCCAACATCCAGCCCTTCAGAATTTGACTTTGGGGGAAGAGGATCTCTCAAGAGGTAACAGATTGAAATGAGATCAGTTACCTGGGCCTGATGCAATGGGCATCCTTGTAAGAGTGAAAAGGGGGGCAGGAAGATGGCTCAGTCAGCAAAGCATGAGAACCCCAGTTCAGATTCCTAGGCCTGTGGTGCTGGCCTTCAGGTCAGTGACCAGACAGTCTGACTCAATCCTGACTCTGGGACACCAGTGTCGATCTCTGGCCTCCACACACCCATCGACACACATGCACATACCATATACCTACATACATACACATGCATATACACACACGTGTACACCTATGTAAGGACACAGTGATGAGCTCGCTAAGATGTTTCTTTAAGATCTGATGTCTGCATCCTTCACAGGCCATCCACCAGGCCACAAGCTCCATGCCTGCTCCAGCCGACAAACCAGGCTAGTTTAGCTCAGTTTTCTGAGCAGGGAAAAGTTTTCAAATGACTCCTGGACAGAGTAATTTGATTTTCTGAGAAGCAGAGTTAAAAGTAAATTGCGCTAAATTAATATTGATTCAAATTAAGCCATTTATTTCTTTATGCATTTCAACTCCACATCAAACACAATCATGGCTCCAGCTACCCCACAGCAAACACAGTTGCCAGTTAAATCACATCTTGTGCTGGTTTTCCTTGTCTGAGAATGGAACATGCTGTGCACAGACTCAAGGACACACATGCAGGCTCACACATTCCCAAAGCCGCGAGCTGAACCGGAGCAGAGGTAAGGGACCTGGTTGGCATCTCTCCATGGTCCTGAGAGCAGCAACCTGGAGCGGAAGTAAGGGACATGTTGGCATCTCTCCATGGTCCTGAGAGCTGCAAGGTGGCTGAGTTTCCCCTAATTGCTCTGAGCTCGGCCTCTGGGTTCTGGGGATTCCCCTAGCTTGCTTGGTCTCATTTGCAGACGTGTCAGGGAGATGCTGAGTAGGCAATCTGTGCCTGCTTTCTGGGTGGTCCAGGGACACTATTCTAGTTTTCCTTCTGTCGCTATGATAGATGCCATGGCCAACAATAATGTGGCAAGGCTGAAGAGATGGCTCAGTGGATAAGAGCATGGACTGCTCTTTCAGAGGCCTTGGGTTTGATTCCCAGCACCTACTCACAGTTTACAATTGTCTATAACTCCAGTTCTAGGTGATCCAATGGCCCCTTCAGGCCTCTGTGGGCACTAAATTCACATGTGCATAGACACACACGCAGGCAAGAGACTCATAAAAATAAAACAACTCGGGGGTGGATGATTTGTTTTAACTTATACCTCCAGGTCACAGTCCATCACTGAGGAAAGCCAGGGCTGGAACTCGAGCAGGAAACAAAGCAGAAATGACAGGGCAATGCTTCTTGCTAACTCACTCTCTTATACATCCCAGGGCCATCTGCCTAGGGATGGTGCCACCCACAGTGGGCTAGCATAGGCCACTTATCCAGAGCAAGGAGATGGTGTATTCCCATGGCAGTTCTCACTGGGAGCATGCGTTTGAGAAGGACACAGCTCTGCAAGGGACCCTGAGAGCCAGGACGAGGGTAAGAGATAAAGGATCTCACATGCTTGGCATCCAGCACACATCCGGGTACTCAGGCACACACACTGTGTCTAGCCTGCAGTGTCAGCACACACAGTGTCAACACACAGTGTCAGCACACAGGGTCAACACACACGGAGTCAGCACACACGGAGTCAGCACACACGGAGTCAGCACACACAGAGTCAGCACACACGGTATCAGCACACACGGTGTCTGTCAGCACACAGGGTCAGCACACACGGTGTCTGTCAGCACACAGGGTCAGCACACACGGAGTCAGCACACACGGAGTCAGCACACATGGTGTCAGCACACAATGTCCAATGCCAGGCTGCCTGTGACTCCTGGGTCTCAGCTGACTGAGGACTCCACACCCTCAATGAGAAACCCTGCAGTGTCCAATACCACTGGGATGACAGGAACTGTTAGTTGAGTGACAGTTTTCCAGGTCTGCAGAAATAAGAGTCTGATTCTCGCAGGGAAACAGCATGGCTCTCCAGAGACGTCTGCCTACAGCAGCTGCCAGACTCCAGCCTAATACCACCCTACCGCACTAACTGTGTCAATGGCAAGGAGAGGAAGTTAAAAACCCTGAGATCCTGCCCAGGCCTGAGAGCTGGGGATCCAGCTCCACTAAGATTCACCCCTCTTCCATCAAACTGGGGACCCTGTGTTGAGACTTGTTCTCCATTTTCATACAGTTAGGTTTGATGGTATGAGAATTGGAAGGAATCTTGACACACTTCTTTAGTGGCATGGAGACACTGAGGACATGCCTCATTAACTTTTGACCTGTGACCCCATCTCTTTTGTTTTGGAAGAACCCTATGCTCACATCGTAAGGCTTCCATGAGGAGTGCAGCCTGGTACCTCTGTATGGAAGAGGTCCACAATCAAACTTGGGCAAATTGACTCTCTCTGAGGCTCCTGGAAGTGTTGCTGGCCATTCCCACAACTGTTGAGATTTTTGTACAATGTATTTTGATGATATATACTCTCTGTTTCTCTAACTCTTCCTAGATCCACCCCTTCCTCCCCACCCCCAACTCCCTGGTCTCTTTATATATTCTTTTGTAACCTTGGGGTAGGTGACATAGCTATTTACAGCTGAGCATTCCACAGACACCGCTTACCCTCTGCACTCTGACCGGCTGTGAATTTCTGCATTGACCTATGTCCATTGCACACAGAAGTGGTTTCTTCCTGTGTGGACAACACTGGGATGGAAAATGGGCTACCCTAGTGACCTCTCACCCAAATGTTCTCACTTCAGCTTAGTTCCTTCTTCACAAACACCTTCAATCCACTCCACACACTCTAACACACTCACAATTACACAACACACTCTTGAGAGCCTGGAGTATGGACATCAGTGTGTGAATTTGGGGGACACAATGCTTCCCTACATGTGTGTTTTCTTTGTTGAAGGATCTGACGCCATGGTCCATTCAATGTCCCTGTGATGGTATAATGGAACATGGCTCAGCTTTTACAGCCTCATCACAGCATCCAGGAGAAAGAGGTTCTCCAGTGATGCAGGATGTCCTTCTGTGTGCTGAGAATATGTGTTGCTTCTGTTGGTTGATGAATAAACCTGCTTTAGTCTATGGAAGAGCAGAATATAGCTAAGTGGAATAGCCAAACTGAATACAAGGGTAAAGAAGGAAGAGTCAGAGAGATGCAAGTAGTTGCTGGAGAAGCAAGATATGAGGTAACAAGACATGATCCTTATGATAAAATATAAATAGAAATGGGTTCATTTAAAATGTAAGAGCTAAACAATAAGCCTGAGCCATCCGTCAAAGGATTATAATATTAAGCCTCTGAGGAATTATTTTCTAAGCAGCTGTGTGACTAGGCGGGACACAGAAAAGCTTCCAGCTACACCCCAAATCTATTCCAATGGAACCACAGATACTCCATGCCTAACACCCCACTCAGTCACAAAGATATGAAGTTGGTTCTATGACAGAAGGTAATGCTTCTTATATCTATCTTGGGCTGACATAACATCTCCTCAGAAGGATGAGAGTGATTGCTATGAGTGATTAGTCATGTCTACATGGAAGAAGCACTCCGTGGGATTAGTGGCTCATGTGTCCTGAAGTTCCCAAGGCCAACTTACCCTGAGTCTGCTCCAGCAGCTGACAGTCAAGTTTGGAAGTGCTTGCACACTTCCCCTGTAGTTTAGAGACAAAGTTAGAGCTGAGCTCTTTGAATTCAAATTCCTAACTTATTATTGAATGTTCCCCCAGAATATTCACACACAGGACTTTGATGATTAAAACATAAAAACCAAGGTTGTTCATTGATATTTTTTTTGAAAATGTGAATAAAGAAAATTATCAGAGATGTTCTCAGCTTGTTGTAGAGGTCGTCTCTACTGTCATAGTGGAAACTGTAGAGTGGGGTCGTGGGGCTGAAGAGCAGGTCACGGGATGAATAAGACCCAATTGAGCCCACTTGCTAAGCTCCATTACCCCAGGGGATGTGCTGTCAGAGAGTTAAATGTAGTCTCTTCCTGGGGCCGCATGGGTTGGAGACTTTTCATGGTCAGTGTTTGACTGATTCTTGAGGGATGAGCAGAAATCCCTCAGGCAAGGAAAAGGAAGGAAATACCCGAGAGGTGGAGTGAACAGAGCAAGGCTCAGTGGAAAGAGAGTTCCTGAGAAACCGGTGCATATCCAAAGAGGCTGAGGCCAAGAAGGGTGAGTGGACAGACACCCCAACCACACTGGGTTTCCGGCAGTACCCTTTACCCCAACTAGACATTCGGGCTTTCTCCACAGCCATTGCCTCTCCACTGTCTTGTTACTGCTGAGTAATTCATGACAGGGAGCTATCTGCTGCCCCTTTAGCCATGACCACAAGGCTTAGTGACTCACAGGGGCTCAGGGAACTCAACCAAGTCTTTATTATAACTGTGATGTCTCATTACAGCAAAAGCCAACTGATGAAACCCAGCAAAAGAAAAGGCAAAGTGGGGCAAGGGACAAGCCAGGCCAGGCATGAGGCTGCACGGCCTAAATGAGGTCATTCTGGCCAATGATGGACAGGAAGCAGCAGCTTGGCCAGCCCTGCTCCCTCCTCCAGCCCCTCCACAGCTAAGCTAAAGCCCCTTCATGAGTTACGTGACAAGTATGATATTTAATGTATTTCCTAGACTGAAACCAAATGAAAACACAATTAGTGAGTGTGTCTGAGGAAACTTCTGGAACATACTGCATTCACATTGAAGAGTCTTGTGAATCAGGTCAGCTGCCGAGGAAGCTTCATCTGTCATTCAGGTCTTTCACAGAGAGAAGAAAAGAGGTGGAAACACAGTGCCCTCTTGTCTGCCTCTCTTATGCTAAAGGCATAAGCTATGACATCCCTTCTCTCCGCTCTTGGATTGGGTTCATCCAGAAGCCAGTAGCCACGGTCAGCCCTTCCCTGCATCTGCTGTCACCTCTTCAGCATGTCAACATCCTCAGACTCGTGTTCAGTGGCTCAGATTCTCCCTTCTCCAGCCTCCTGAGAAAATCCCTGCCGGCTGCCATCCACCGCCAACCGCTTTGTTCAGGTGCAACTCCTTGCCTCTCTTTACCTGGTCATCTTCTCTCAGGACTTTGATTACCTAAAAACCTACACTTGGCAGCCTCACTAACTTGAAAAATGTGCCAGTCCCGTGAATCCTCAGAAGGGTGCACTAGAGGAAACCCAGACCAGCTTCCCAGGGATGGAATCAGAGCCGTTCACACGCTGCTACTCGAAGAGGTTCTGCCAGCTGGGTGGTGGTGGTGCCTGCCTTTATCTCAGCACTGGAGAGGCAGAGGCAGGCAGATCTCTGAGACCTCTGAGTTTGAGCTCAACCTGGTCAACAGAGTGAGTTCCAGGGCTACACAGAGAAACCCCATCATGAAGAAGTTGTGTCAGCATGTGGTTGGCTTATGCCTATGTCTGGGAGAAGAGGTTAAAGCAGTCGTCATGGAGAAGGAACCATCTGTAGACTGTCACTCACTCTGTCATTCCCTACCGTCCTAGACACAAAGGTGATTCCTCTAACTTTGAGCCACCCCAGCTCACAGCCTTCAGGTTTCACGGTGGAGAGCTCTCTGCCTGTGAGTCACTTCCTTCCTTATGGCCCTGTATGTGTTTCATGCTGCCGTCCTTTCCAGAAGTCATTGCTTTTGTTTTCCCCTGATGCCAGCTTGTTGCTCTGTCTCAGACCACCCTGGCCTCACCCCCTCACTCATGTCTCATCACTTACCCAGCCACCCTCACTCCACGACTCAGTGTGTCCTAGTTACCTTTAGATATCGACTTGACACACCCTAGTGTCATGTGAGAAGGGAGTCCCAATTGACTGGAGCCATTGCTTACATTCTCACTCGGTCACCAAGCAGTCTTTCTCTGGTGTGACAAAAGACATTTAGGAGGAGAACTATTCCTTGGGATTCTAACCTCTTCCTGTCATGCTAAGTGAGTCAGGAGAAGCTCAGAATCCCCACATGAGTGTGTCTGGAAATTTTATATGAAACCATTGTCCTGTTTGATGGCACCAAGGTGGGCATGCCTGTTTTCACCAAGAGGGGACCACTGATCACCCCCGCTCAGGCAGCTGGACCCTCAGATCACAGATCATCACTGTGGTATGTGGCACTAAACGTCGTGAGGCCACAGACCAAGAATGAGGCAAATAATAGTAAAGAGGACAGTGGGGTCATCGCAAACTATAGTCCCCTGACTCACTGAGCCCAGCACATGTGTTCTGAAAGCCCACAGGCTCAGAGTCCAAGTCCCTCATGGCTACCCGTGTCTTCTTCACCCAGCACTGCATCATGACTGGAATGTGGACTCTCTCCCCCATCACATGCATACATCCTTTCATGTGGTTGAAAGCTTGGTACCCAAGGATGATGTGAGATGTCGCTCTGTGTGCTGTAAATATGGTCCCCCCCCCCACACACACACCGGTTACTAAAGAAGCGTGGAAATGGACTAGAATGGCACAGAGCTGTCTGGGTGATGGGGAGAGGCAGATGGCCCCACTGTGCACGAGAGAGGGTGGGTTCCAGAAAGGCTTTCAATCCAGAACACTGTAGGATGAGAGAACGGGTGAGGGCACACGGGAGCCACGCTCACGGGTCTGAAATGGAAGGAAAAGTCACTGCTCGAAATAACACGACAACGGGAAGCTAAGCAAGCAGCCTCCATTCTCGCCCTCTCCAGGGCAGGCACCACATGCACACCCTCCCACAGCACAGCGCCCTAGAACTTTCCAAGCAGCACAGAGAGATCGGGCTGTCAGGAAGCAGTGACAGCTCTTGCCTAAGATGCTCTGCCACCGCACCGGACACCAGAGAAAGACTGACCAGACACAAGCTGCCTGCTCTTCCAGTCCCAGCCTCAGGCCGCTTCTAGCACCTTGTCCAAGCCAACTCCCGTGTTTCCCACACCTGCCATAGCAGATTGGTCCCGATTCACGGGCTCTGAGTACCACGTCTGTCTTTATCATCATCCTGGCACCTTGCAAACAAAACCATCTTAACTACTCCATAATAAAGTGTCTGGGCCCTCTTTCCCAAGGCCTCACCCTTTTCCTGGATTCTAGAACTGTGGTCTGGGGATGCAAAGCTTTTCACTGAGGAACCAGCAATGGCCTTGGCCTTGGCCTTATCTTCATCTGACTGGACCACTCTCTGAGCCTCCTCAGCCCCCTGGAGGCCAAGCCAACAGATAACCTAGAATCACTCATGTCCACACTCCTAACTGCCCTGCGATACCCTTTTTGCTGGGTCCATGCAACCCAAGGACAAGACACAGGTCCTTCTGGGCCTGTGACCCTCTTTCTAGAACCTCTTAACTACAAAAGCTGACTAACTGAGCAGGGCAGGAAAATTTCGACTTTGTTCTGGGAACGAGGATAAACAGGGAGAGAGCCTATGGGTCCACCCACAACGAAGAAAGAGTCAGTGCTGTCAAAAACCAGAGGAACTAAGGACTAAGAGGATGCTTCTTGGTGGTTGGGTCCATCCTGGAGAGGAGGGGCCCCTTTCCTTTAGCCTTCACATGCATTGATCTCCTGCTGAGCTCAAAGCCAACTGTGTCAATGGCAGTGGTGGGCAGGGACACCACCAGGCTGATGCACTGCAATAGGACGGATGGGAATGAAATGGGCTGGGTGGGTCTCTGGGGCAGTGTAGTACCCTTTCTGGGTACTGCCCATTGCATCCCATCCCATCTTATACCACGGCAATAGCAGCAATGGAAGTCCCAGGCCTCTGCAGCTAGCTCTGCAGATGTGTAAGCAAGTGTCATGTTCCTGTGGCAAACTGCTGGATGTAAACAACCTCAGGGTGGTGGGGGCTTGTCTGCCTCATGGTTTCAGAAGGTTCAATCTTTCCTTATGGATAGCATGGTCCTCACCATGGTGAACCATAAATCAGAGAGCAAACAGGAAGAAGTCAAGGATTATAGACTCCCAAAGACCCACTACCTCCAATGAGGCTCCATCTCTGCATTTTCCCGAACCTACAAAATGCCAACATCAGCCAGGACCGAGCAGTGAACAAAAACCTGTAGGACCGAGCAGTGAACAAAAACCTGTAGGGGACATTTCCCACTCAAACTGTGACAGTAAGCATCTTTTCCAAAATAGAAGACTAGTTGGTACACGTAAGAAAGGACTGGTCCTCTGTGTGTCCATCTGTGCCTGTTTGGTTGCTTAGTGACGCCTCCATCTTTAGGGAAAGTCTCACGATTCTCTTCTATCTCACTGGAGAACCCCCTAGACCTTCTCTTCACAGATGTTGAAATGACCACAGTGGGTTCAGATTTAACCTGAATGTCCAGGTTTAAATAATGTTCATCACACACTCTGACCTGCTCCTGAGACCCTTCAGCCCATGCAACACTGCACCATAGAGCCACAGGGTCTTCCGTGACTTCCTGTTATAGCATAAAATCAACGACAGGAACCTAACGGCCACACAGGCACCATAGTCCCCACATTAGACACCTGCAAAGCCCAGAAGTAGAGCTGCAAACACGGCATTGCCTTCCACACACCCTGGAGCTAGTGTGCAGGCCTGAGCCCTTTTCTGGGGGAGGGGAGAGTATGACTCACTGTCATGAGAATGATCTATGTTTAGGTGGAAACTTCTTCACAATAAACATGAGTATTCAGCCCAGGCTGGCCTCAAACTCATGATCCTCCTGCCCCCACCTTCTTCCACAAATCCTATGGGCTGGCACCTCAGCAATCAGCAACCTGAGTACTTAAAACTTCCTTTGCTAAATTTAGAAACCACCTAAGCTTTGGTGTCTGTTTCCCAGCTGTCTCCCTCCTCTTCCTCCATCTCTCCTTTTCTCCTTCTCTGCTCCAACAGTCTGTAGACGATAGATATCTGCGACAGATAGAAGTTGAGGGGTGTATGAGGCCCAGCATTTCCCGAGTGACACCACACAGCCCATGCTGTTTCTGTACTTGCCTGAGCCTCCTGCCTTCCTGCTTCTCCCAGACATAACTGCACCAAAGCAAATGCAAAAATTGAAAATGCATTGTAACCACATTGTGTCCTAACATTTACCCAAACCAGAACAGAGACCTGACTGCAGAGCCAGCTGTGACTAACGCCAACTGTGCTCGAGGCGAGAGTGTGACTGGGTCCCTTCCTGACCTAAGTGTGGGTCTGTGAAAAGAAACCCTGGAAGGCTGGGCTGTAGAAGGAGCTGGCTGTATGTTCTGAGGAAAGACTGTGTACACTAACACACACACACATACACAAACCAGCACATACACCTACACCCCCCCATACCTATACACATATAAACACATACATCTATACACATACACCTGCACATAACCTATACATCTATACACAGAGCTTCGCACACCTGTACATATATCATGCACACACACCTATACACATATACCTACACACAAACCCACAAATACTCACACATACCTACATACATATATACCGCACACAGCTACATACATGTACTTCTCTCTCTTACACACACACACACACACCACCTAAACACACACACACACAAGGCTTGAAGCTTCCTTTGTTTTCCTGGTCACACTTCCCAAGGTCTTACTAGCTTGTGTCCTGCTCTACCTGTCTGGAAGTTTGGTTTTGCTCCCTTTCCTGCACCCTGGAGGGGTGTGGCCCTCCACTCTCAGAAAAATATGTGCCACATGTCTGAGGAACCCAGGCACTGGAAGCGCGGACAGAGTGAGAAATACAAGCCGAGAGGAGCAGGGCATGGCCCAGATAGGGAGGCCAGGGCGATTAAAATGACCAGTGTGGCAGGCACAAAATAGGAGCTCCTGCCATCGACCGGGCGTCGGGAATCAGGCCCTTATATCACCGCAGGAAATGGCCAATTTTATGCCAAGCGGGAGCAGTGCATCTTGCGGTAATGGCGAGTGTAATTCATGTCATTTGCACCGGCCACAGCTGCTTGCAACGAAAGCTCACCCTGAGCTCAGGTTTCCTGTCTGGGTGGCATTAAAGTCGGACCTTTCAGGAATATATTTAAAAGAATGGTAAAACATTTGCTGTGTTCTAAGGAAGACTAAGTGCCCTCGAGCCTGGCCAGATGGATGGTCCCCATCGACAGAGGAACATATGAATGGTGCCAGGCTCAGTCTCCAGTCTAGCCCCCTTCCTGCCTCCCTGAATGCACACACTTTCACACATACTCACTGGCACACACTCACACACACATCACCATTCCAAACACTCTCCTCGTTCACCTCTGCCGACCGTGACGGGCACCAGAAGGTGCCTAAAGTGCCTCAGACTGCAGAAGCCCGAAGCCATTGGACCCAGGAGTCGTTGGAATGTGCCAAGAAGAGCCTTGGAGGATGGCTTCTTCGGCGGCTGCTCATCTCCCTGGAGAAGACCTGGTTGCTGGAATAAACATGGCAAAACTCTCTCCTGAGGGAGAGTTGAGAAGCAGGACTCCGCAAAGCGGGCTGGGAAAGATGATCCCTGAGGATCAACGCTACTTGAGAAAGCTTTAAAACAAGGCTTGTTTGCCATATTGGCCCAATTTTCCACCACGAGCTCAGGCTGCAACTGTTTAAAATCATGATGTTAGGTTTTAAATATGATCCTGAAACTCAACAAGCAGAACAAATTGGTGTTGGCCATGTGCTCTGTGCTCAGCAAGACTCATATGTGCACACACACGCACACACACACACCATAGGTAAGTTTGTAGCTGGCATTTTCTATGTATGACTGTATTACACACCTTTCCCTAGAATTTCAGTGATACTAAACTATCATTTTATATTTACCAATTTTCACTTTTATCATAATCCATTTCTCCAAAGGCAGAGTGTATGTGTGTGAGTACCAAGGGAAGAGGTCAATTCCTGATGCGGGATGTTGTGCCGTGTGCCATGAGTGTGTTATTACAATTGGTTAATAAAGAAGCTGATTTGGCCAGTAGCCAGGCAGATAGAGTCAGGCAGGAAATACAAATAGAAATACAGAGAGAAAAAGGGTGGGAATGCCAGGGAAGCAAGATGTGAGGTAACAAGCCAAAACCTCATGGTAAAATACAGAATAAGAGAAATGGGTTAATTTAAATAGTAAGAGCTAGTTAATACTAAGCCTGAGCTAATAGACCAGAGAGTTTGTAATTAATATTAAGCCTCCAAGTGGTTACTTTAAAAGCAACTGTGGGACCAGATGGGAAAAGACACGGGTACTGGGAACCAAACTTGCTGCTTCTCAAACACCAGGATGAGCTCTTGATCCTGAGCCATCCTGTCATGGCCACTTTGTTTATTGATACAGGGCCTCTCATTGGCCTGTTGCTTAAAAAGAAAACAGAAGCCTGGCTGGCCTGTGGCCCTAAGGACCCTCTGCTCTCCATGCCCCAAAGCCACTCAGATGGCTTCAACACCTATCATGTTCATTTGTTTATTGTGTGTGTAAGTGTGTGGGCACAAGCATGCCGTGGAGCACACACAGAGGTCAGGGGACAGCCTGTGGGAGCTGTTCTCTCCTTCTGCCATGTGGGTCCCAGGGGTCAAGCTCATGTCAGAGACCTTTGCTTCAAACCCTCTTCACCCTCTTGGCCATCTTGCCTGTCCCTGAGTTATGTTTGTGTGTGTGTGTGTGTATGTGGGTCTGTGTCTGAGTATCTGTGTGTCTATCTGTGTCTGTGTGTGTATCTGAGTCTGTGTGTCTGTGTCTGGTGTGTGTCTATGAGTCTGTGTGTCTGTGTCTGGTGTGTGTCTATGAGTCTGTGTGTCTGCCTGTGTGTCTACGTGTCTCTCTGTGTGTTTGTCTCTCTGTGTGTGTCTGTGAGTCTGTGTCTGTCCATGTATCTGTGTGTCTGTCTGTATTCCTATGTGTTTATGTGTGTGTCTATGAATCTGTTTATGTGTGCCTGTGAGTCTCTGTGTGTGTGTCTGTGTATCTGTGAGTCTGTGTGCCTCTGTCCATCTATGTGTCTATGAGTCTGTGTGTGTGCGTGTCTGTCTGTGTTCCTATAAGTCTATGTGTGTGTCTGTCTGTATATCTATGTGTGTCTATGAGTCTATATGTGTGCGTCTGTGAGTCTGTTTATGTGTCTGTGTTTGTATCTGTGTGTGTGTTTGTGAGTTTGTGTGTCTGTGAGTCTCTGTGTGTGTCTTGTGTTTGTCTGTCTGCATGTGTGTCGGTCTGTCTGTGTGCCTGTGTCTCTATGTATGAGTCTGTGTGTGTGCCTATCTGTCTATCTGTGTGTGTGTCTGTCTGTGGGTCTGTGTGTCTATGTGTGTATAGGTTCTGGTGATTAAACTCAGGTCCTTGTGCAGAGCACTTTATGTAATATGGAGGGCTGACTTGTTTGTGTTTTCTGTCCTCCCACCCACCAGGTCCCCACAACTGTTTAGCCCCAATGAAAATCACACATAGATCTCTATAAGTTATAAAGCTGATTGGCCCATTAGCTCTAACCTCTCACTGGCTAACTCTCACATCTTGATTAACTCATTTTTCTGATCTATGTTAGCCATGTGGCTCAGTACCTTTTTCAGTGAGGTAGATCACATCCTGCTGCTTTGGTGGTCTGGGCAGGAGTGAGAGGAATCAGCTTCCTCCTTCCCAGAATTCTCCTGTTCTCATTACATCATTTCTACTTCCTGTCTGGTTTTCCTGCCTATGTTTCCTGTACGGCCAATCAGCATTTATTTATAACATGATTGACAGAATACAGACAATTCTCCTGCACCAACTTTACAGACAGAGCCGCCTTCTCAACACCTCAGCTAAGTGCTGGCCCAGTTCGGAGGGGGAACGGAATCTGCCTCCTCTGACTGTCTTGAGCACTTCCTCCAGTTTCTATTCTCAACCCCAGGGATTCCCACCATGCTCCACCCATGCTACAAGAGCTCAGATGGGAGTTTTGTTTGCATGAAATTAATTTCCTTTTCTCATATGTGCCATTTTGTATGATCTTTATTTTCTGAGGAGTCTCCTATTCAGCTACCCCGTGTCTTAGGAACATGTTTCCCTCAACTTGAAGTCGTCTTGTTCCCACACCTGCAGATTCTCAGAGTGGTGCACCTTGGTAGCTGCTAATGCCTACCCTTGCTTAGACTCCTCACACCTGAGCTGATCCTGCCAGGGTCTCACACAAGGCTCGGGGGAGCTGAGCCTCTTGAACTGATGACCCCCAGGTCAGCACAGAGACTCACCCCCGCCAGGGTGCTAGGTCCATGTTGGCTTCCATCCGTTCTCACCTGCTCTTCCTGCTCGGTCTCCATGCTGGGTGGCCAGCCCCTCATGCTCCTCCAGAGAGGCCTTCTCTATCCTCAGAGTCAGCTCAGCTCCATGAATGCAACTTCTACTGTGGCCCTCTCTCAGGCTGTTTCAAGGTCCCCCCCACACACACACACACTCAGAATGCCTCTGCCCTCCCTGCCACACCCCTTGCCCCACCCACTCTCCTCCCCACCTCCACCCCTCGCTGGCTCTCATCCTCACCTAGCCTCTTCCAGAACCAGTTCTCCCTCCTCCCATTTTCCCCACTGCACACTCCCTCTCCTCCGTGGATCCCCTCCCACTAGGGTTCCTCTATGTGTGCCTTTCTCCCCAGCACCCCCAGAATTTAGCAGGGCTCCAGATAGCTGCTTAGTAACCATTGGCAAGCGGATGGCAGAAACCAATGAATTTCTCATCCTGAAGACACAGTCGGAAAGCATTTAGAGACTGTCCTCGGTCCTCCCCAAAGACATGCGCGCCCAGGTCCTCAGAATGCGGCCTCATTTGAAAAACCGACCATGTCCCTGCTAGTGGCATTAGGGGCTAACACCAGCATGACCGATGCTCTTAAAGGAGATACAGATGTGGGAGAAGGGGCCATGGAGCTGGATGGACACTGGGGGGGGGGGCACGAGACACTAAGGCCTACTGAAGACACCTGAGAGAGGCCTGGGTAAGAGCAATGCTCAGGGTGTCTGGAAGAAAGCGTCCATGAACAGACACAATGCCCTCCTGAGTTCTGGGAACAGGGTTGATGACCTAAACCTGTTTGGGTCTTTGTCATGGCAACCCCTTGGACACATAGGCTTCACCTTTGAGAGGTGGGAAGGGGTAGACTCACCCTGCCTAGGTGTGCTGCTGGGCGCTGCAGAGCTGCATAAGGAAGGTGGCTATGATAAACCAGGTATCTGGGAAATGGGTAGACACGGGATCAGGAAGGAAATGTGGAAACCCTGTGGCTGGAGGCCCAGAGCCACTTGCTGAATGCTGAGGGGCAGCTGGTCCAAGACAGCCTGTCTCCGGGAGTCTGCGAGCGAGTCCTGGGGCTGCGGGGATGCAAGACTACAGCACATGCCTGGAAGCAGCCTCCAGCGAGCCAGAAGCAGGGGCTGAGCCTCATGCATATGTATTTATGGACATTTAAAGAGGCCGAAATACATATTTAGCAGCTTCTCACAATGTGTTTTATTGCCCGTGTCTGTCCCCTTTGTCATATCCTCTGGAAATTCATTTTAAAGGAGATTTCAAACCCAAATGACTGACCCGGCAAGCCCTTCCGGTCCCTGTCTGTAAAGGGGTTTTATTTAATAACAAAGTGTCTTATTTAAAGTCATGCCTATTGAGACTGCCCGTGGAGGCGCCGAGGCTTCGAGAATGCAGTATTATCCACACTATTGGCTAAATCAACCACCATGCTCCTGTCGGGGCCAATTTCCCTTTATGTCCTGGGTGCTTAAAACCCCTTAGAAGATTCAAATGTAGTTTTCAACAAGAGCTTGTTGCCTATTTCTCACTCCTTTGAAAGCCTATAAGGGCTGTGGAAGTCATTTCCCAAAGCCACTCCCCCAGAGGGAAGGGGAGACTTTGTGCACTAAGTACAGAGACGTGTTCTTCTAGTTAGGTACAAGATGAACTACATAGGCACACGGACGCAAGGACCTCAAAGGGAATGCCGCAGAGATGAGGGGCAGAGGCGGCTTTCGAGGCTTCGCCCCAGGCCTAAGGAATCATTTTGTACACGAACACACCACAGCCAGCATCTCCTGTCTCAGAAGTATCATCAAGCAGTGCACAATGCTCCTGCTCGTCTTGACCCGGAAAACCCAGCAGCCGGGTGTCGGTGGATACTGAGTGACCCATGAGAAAGAGAAAAGGGCGAGGCTGGGGAGTAGCTCTGTCGGCAGAGTCCTTGCCTAGTAGACTCAAAGACCCGGGATCCATGCCCAGCAGAGCACAGCACCCAGCACAGCGGGACTCATTTGTCATCTCAGTGCTGGAGAGGTAGAGGCAGGAGGACCAAGGAGAGCAAGGTCATCTCCCTGGATGTGGTGAGTTCAAGGCCAACCTGGGCTGTGTGAGACCTTGAAGGGTTCCCCACAGGTCTCTCAGCTTCCCTGTCTTGGCTGAGTAGAAGTTTTTCTATTTGCCAATTAATATATGTGGCAGTTTGAAAGTAATTGCCCCCATAAACTCATAGGGAGTGGTTCAATTAGGAGGTGTGGCTTTGTTGGAGAGGCTGTGGCCTTGTTAGAGGAAGTGTGCCACTGTGGGGGTGGGGTTGAGGTCTCTTATACTTGAGCTATGTAGGCCCAGTAACACAGTTCACTTCCTGTTGCCTTCAGATCAAGATGTAAGAACTCTCCGCTCCTTTTCCATCTCCATGTCTGCCTGCACGCTGCCTTACTTCCCACTGATAATGGACTGAACCCCGAAACTGTAAGTGAGCCACCACCATGAAATGTTTTCCTTTATAGGAGTTGCCGTGGTCATGGTCTCTTCACAGCAATGGAAACCCTAACTAAGACTATATATATTTCCCTGGCATGGTTGCCTCAAACCTCCCAATTTGCCTTAAAATCTCACAGATTAACGTGGTGGTTTGCACGAGAAATGCCCTCCTTCAATATTTGAACGCTTGGTCCCCAGTTGGTAGTGCTGCTTGGCGGGATAGCCTTGTAGGAGGAAATATGTCACCAGGGTGGGCTCTGAGAGTCTCTGTTTCCCGCTAGCAGACACGACGTGAGCACTCAGCCTCCGGCTCCCTCAGCACACCTTCCTGTTGCCGAGCCTCCCCACCATCGTGACCTCATTCCTCCGGAACTGCAAACCCAAGGAAACTCTTCCTTCTGTGTGTTGCCTTTGTGCGTGGTAATTTATCACGGCTACAGAAAAGTAGCTAATATAAGGTGGCTGTGAAAGGTGAGGGTAGACACCGACAAAGAACTCCACGTCACTTAACCAAGGAAGGTTCCAGAGAAATGGATGCTTTGGACTCAGCTGCATTCCCCAAATCCATAAACTGAAGCTCCGCCCTCCATGTGAGAACAGAAATCACTGAGGTGTGCCACACACCGCGCCCCTGTGTCTGCCCTCTGTGCGCTGTCACCCAGTTCGTGAGCTTCGGGCAAGGGGGCTGGAGGTTAAAATACACAGACACACACAGACAGAGAGACAGGGACACGGGTCATCCTTGAATTCCTCAAGAATGCCCCCTTTATTGTGTTCAGGGGCAGATTATATAGATAGCCACGCCCCAACCAAACCCACCAGAAACCACTCTCCTGCCATCAGGAACTCCTGAAGGTCTCATGCTCAAAGCAGCTGTAGGCACTCAGATCAGGGGATTACAAGAAATTCAGGATCTGGGGTCTCACTGCTCCCAACAGAGGTGGAGAAAGGTCATGAGGCTGGGCCTGACACAGGGAGATTAGTGCTCTTACCAGAAGCCACTAGAGATCACCGGCTGCCGCCCACAACCCCGTCCATACCAGATGCCAAGGACAGGGCACGTGAGCACACACGAGAAGATGACCAACCGACAAGCTGGCACTGGGCCTCTCGGCTCCCACACTGCATTCTGTTCTTGGGCCTCCAAAGAGAAGGGCTCCAAGAAACCAGTGTGGGTGGTTAAGTTCCCCGGTCTGTGTTCTCTGGTGACAGCCACCCAAGAGGACAGGGCCTACTGCTCTCTCTCTGGAGCTCACTTCCTGATCCTTCTCAACCTCACACCAGGCTAGTGGGTGCGACCATCCTTGAGCATGGGAGCCTTCTGCTCAGGGCCTGGGGAACAGGGGGATCCTGGGTCCTGCCTACCTCTACGGCTCCATCCAGCATCTTCTACCTCCTTTCCTATTCCTGTTCATTTCTCCTCCCGGCTTACATGCGAGAGGGAATTGGGGCAGTCGATGCCCTTTCTTCCCTGTAAGAACAGTTTAGTTAAGCCCAGTGAGTCAGAATGTCAACACTGACTAAGACAGAGCTAAAAGGGCAGGAGGGCTCTACATTCAGAACTCCTGAGAGCGTGCGGAAAAACGACAGCCCTGCCCTCACTTCCATCTGTCCAGAAGAGTGAATAAGGTCTCTTAAGGACCCTCCCTGATCCTTTAGCTATGGCTTTAAAAGGAAAAATGAGTTGATTGAGACTGGCCCTCTTGACCTGCTGGCCAGAGAAAAAACAGCCCAAAGTGGTCCCAACAACAGCCCCTGTCTCAAGCCTGTCTGCTTGTTCTGACCCCCACTCTCCGAAGACCACAGGATGTGGAACTCACCCTCGCTTCCTGGAACAGGGGGGCAGGTGTGGTTCCAGCTCTGCCCATGTCTCACTCCCTGAGAGCAGCCAGTGAAACAGGTTTGTCTTGTAAGACAGAAGGCTGGCAACAGTAATACCAGCTTCATGATGCCAGTGCTGGGGAGAGCTGACTGTCAGATAAAGAACGCTGAAATGAGCAAAAATGCATCCGGGCCAGGGGAGGTGGCACAGGGGGGGCATAGTACTTGCCTCCTAAACCAAAGGACCAGGGTTCTGATCCCCAGCACGCATGTGAGAAGCCAGAAGTGTCAGCACTGTCTGTAACTCTAGTGCTGGGACTGGGGAGACAGAGACAAACACATCCAGGGTGCCCCAGACAGAGATCCAGCTCGGTGCTTTCCAACCTTCCTAATATGCAACTGTGTGATGCAGCTCCTTGTGTTGTGGTGGCCCCAATCATGAAATTATCTCATTGCAACTTCCTAACTGTAATTTTGTTACTGTTATGAATCATAATACAAATACCTGATATGCAGGATCTGAGAAGTGACCCCTGTGGCTCAGAGGTTGGGAGCACTAGCTGTTCTTCCAGAGGTCCTGAGTTCAATTCCCAGCAACCACATGATGGCTTACAACCACCTGTAATGAGATCTGGTGCCCTCTTCTGGCGGACAGGGATACATGCAGACAGGACACTATACATCACTAATAAAATAAATCTTAAAAAAAAATCTCAAAAACTAAAGTAGAGCATGATAGGGGAGACACCAGCGTTGACTTCTTGCCCTCACATGCACGTGGATGGTCAAAAGAATCCACACACAAACACATACATCACACACATGCACAAACATTATATACAAAGTCTGATCTATGGTCTTAGGTCTTTGAGATACCACACCGATGAGTCTTTGCTATACGAATGGAGAGACTCATGAAGGGTCCGTATTTCTCAGGATACTTAGGTTACCAGAGACATCAGCCACGCAGAGAGAACAGGGCAGAGACGGAGTTCAGTCACCAGGCCCTGACAATGTAACCAACCACGACTTGGCAATAGAACACCGTTAAACATCACCACATGGAGGTTCACTAGCAAGACATGTCAGGAGAGTGACTCGGAGACACTGTGGGATCTCGGTCTGTTTTATGTCGTAGTGGCAGGGATCTAGTTTGCTCCTATGAAAGGCATTCAGCCCAGGTCCCAGCTCTAAGCCCTTTGAAAGGTGCCCATGCCAGTGGCTCCCTCGTAAATCACACATCTTAAGGTCCCCCTCTCTACCATCTCCACTCTGGGGCCCGAGTCTCTCACATCTGAACTGTGAGGAACAAATAACATCCAAACTGCAGAAGAGTGGGGGCGCTGTGCTCTCTTCACCCCTCACCTGTGACCCTTCCCCTCACCATCTCCACGTGGCCCTCATTAGATGTGCACCGTGGTGCCTTCCTCAACTTCACGGCTCACACTCACTTGGTAAACTCTCGAACCATAATGGAGGTTATAGAAATCCCATAGTCCAGTCGGTCAGCCATCCAGTCCCCAGCAGTGCCTGGGGACACCCCTGGAGCTGGCAGGTCACACCGAGTTTTGTGGAGAACAGAGTCTTTTCGCTGCAGGGCCTGGTGCTGGCTCTGGCTGGTTAGCCTGAGGATTGCCCTGCAGAACCCAGCTGGGAGGCAATGGACTGGCCTCCAAGGACAGAGGACAAAAGAATGTGCCCTGGACGAGGCTAGCAGAGGAACCTGCTCACAGAGCATTGCTGAGGCCTTGTACTCAGCACGGAGGACATCGAAGGCAAAGGGACAAAGTGTTGGCTCCATCAGCAGCCACTGGCACTCACTGAGCTGCAATGCAAGCCTGCCCATCGCTCAGGTCAGAATGACACAGCTGCCCGGGAGCATGGACCCAGACAATAGGGTTTGCTTGGGAAATTCTGATTGTCTGTCTGTACAGGAAACTAGGAATGCCCTATTTTAAGTTTCTTGCATCAGCTTAGGTGGAACTGTAGATGAACAGGACGACAGAGAACCCCGCTGGCCTCATTCAAGCCAAGAATTTAGAGCAAAGCAAAGATATCACCAGCCAGGTTTGCCTGATGGCCAGCAGACGTGACAAGGGCATGCGTGTACAAGGCTTTGACATAAACAGGATGTAAAATGTAGAGGCAATCCCATGGGTTCCACACTCACGTTCTCACGTTTGTGCCGCAGGATCTTTCCTGACTGAGCTCTCTTCCGGGCCCCGTCTTCCCTGATAAATCCCTACATGATTTTAAAGAGCGATGTTACAGAGAGCCCAGGTGTGGAAGGGTGGATACATCACACGACTGGACCCCAAGCTTGTGTGGTCAGGCATGGGGCAGCTCACTCAGTCTTGACAACTACTTGGTAGACACACAAGGTGGAAGTTGAGATGTTGACTTTGGAGTCAGCAAACCTGGGTCCAAGATCTGCCTGGCTTTGTTCAGCAAGCCGGGGTTCCCTTCTCCTTCAGGGTGCTGGTTGATCTCAGTTGTCAGCTTGATAAGATTTGAAATCACCATGGGAACAGACCCACTGGTATTTCTGTGAGGGCTTTTCTAGAGTAGATGGAAGTGGGAACACCCACCGCAGCTATGGGCAGTGCCATCCACGGGCTGGGGTCCTGGCCGGATGAGAAGGAGAGCATGAGCTAAACATCAGGGTCCAGCTCTCCAGCCTATGACTATACGAAAAGAGACTGACCAGCGGGCCCCAGATCCTGCCGCTCCGCCTTCCCCTCCACGAACGACCAAACACCCCAAAACCATGAGCCAAGAAAAATCCCTGCCACTATGCCTTCCCCTCCTCAAATGACCAAACACCTCAAAACCATGAGTCAAAGTCAGTCCCTGTCACTGAACCTTCCCCTCCACGAATGACCAAACACCCCAAAACCATGACCCAAAGTCAGTCCCTTCTCCCTTAATTTGCGGCCGTTGAGTGTTTGACACAGCCACGAGAAGGTTTAACCGAGGCAGTGTGTATTACTCACTTCCTGTCTGTCTTAAGAGTGGGAAAGACAGACTGCAGCCAGACTCTGGGTCTCAGCATTCGGCTGCAGAGGCCGAGAAGGCCTGGACTGAAAGTATGCTGAGGATGGAACCCGGCTGGGACTCCTCCCGCTGCTGGCAGCAGGCTCATTGGTTCTGTAGGTCTGCACAGCCCTGCTCAGCCCAGCATGTATCAATCAAGCCGCAAGGTTTTATTTACAGGCCGATAAAAGCCGCCAGGAGTGGGGCCTCTAACAGCCACAGGTGCGGCTGTAACCACCCTGCATGCTCACATCCCCCTTTCTGGACCACGAGTCACTGAGGTTAACTCCCTCTCCCCTCCACCGTGGAGTATAGCTTTCTCTTCCTCCTCTAGGCCACCACCTGAGGAGTCTCTGGAACAAGACAAGGTGTTCAGTAAGTGAATTCAGTAAATGTTTTCATAGTCGAGGGGGAGGGAACAGCCAGCTTTTTACTATGCCCATAAATTCTGTGTCCGATTTATCTTCCATCAGGCCGACATTAATATTAAAATCCTCCATGAGTCATAAATCGGTTGCACATCAAGAAAAGCAGCCCCAGGAAGTCAGAAGAAGCCCTCATTAACAATGGCAGAATTAGTCCTCCGAGGACCCTCCTTGATGGCCAAACAGACCATTTTCAGCCTGATCATTGTCATAATGGGCCGTGCCGTGGCTATGGGTCACTGTCTGAATTTCAATTGAACAGTGCTGGTCCGGAAATGACCATTGAGGGCATTCGGGCAGCTCAGAGCATCACGACAGGAAAGAAGAAGCCCCCAGGGGCTGTGGAGTATGCCTCCCCTCCGATGCCTCCACTCAAGAGCCACAGGGATGTCTCTGGGCTTCCAAGAGCTGCTTACAAGTGTTCGTCTCAAAAAACAGACTTTACCAAACCCTGTGTATGTCCCTGTGTCACAGGGGATGACTGTTGGGGTAAGACAAGCTTGTCCCTGAGACTCAGAAGGTCGTGCCTGGGTGGTAGCATCTGCCTCAGGAAGCTGAGGCAGGTGGGTCCTGAGTTGTAGGCCAGCCTAAGCTACAGAAGGAGACCTTTAGATCTTGTCTCAGAACAGAAGTCAGCAAGCGCCTGCATTGAGGGACACAGAGAGACAAGATCTGCCCTGGCCCAGAGGTGTCAAACCGTTTTTAGGGATTGCCTTTGGTGTGTTGTTCATGACGACGGATCTTCACGCTTGGTTTATGAACAACATCCAAGTCATCCCCACAGGGAAGTGGCACGGGCTTAGCTGTGGTACTCAAGAGAAGGTCTTAAGCTATAGCTTCCAAACAAAAGGTGACAATTTCCCCTGGACTAGGCAGTGGGCAGGACAGACCTGGCACCTTTACTAACAACATCCCACACCTCTGCCAGTTGTGCTGATGCAGGGGCATGAGGAGATGGTGACTTCCAGGTCACAGAGGTGGGAAAGCCTCAGTGGTTGCTGTTTCCTCCCTGCTCCATGCAAGGTTATACCAACCCTCCACCAACCGCTGTGCAGAAACTAAGCCAACTGTTGTTTGGGTCTAAATGTCCCCATTCCCCTTCACAAGCTCACAGCTTAAGCCCTGAGGTGCTGGGATTTCAGCATGGACACTTTAGGGAGGTCATTAAACATGAGTCACAAGGGTCAGACCGCATAGTAGGTCAGTGCCCGACACCGTGAGAGAAGCCATCTGTGATCCAGGAAGAAAGCCCTGCAAGACGCTGAATATTCTGGAGTCTTGGTGCTAACCTTTATGTCCAGAGCTGTGAGAAATACATTTCCATTGCTCACAGACCATCCTGAGTATGAGGGTGTGCAAGAGTGCCATGACTGGTTACGGTCATGCCATCATAAAACTCCAAACGTTTTCCCCTTGGGAGAAGTCATGGCCAACGTCCCTCTGTGTGCATTATCCTCGCGTATATCAATCTCTGTACATGGATGTATCAGATAATCACAGCAACACACGTTTTATCACCTGCATATTTCTCCCTTTAAAATGGGTCCTAAACTCAGGGAAGCCTCGTGAATGTCATGGTGATATATACACGTGGGCAGGTGGCATGCACCTGTGAGCTGCTGGGCACAGACACCGATGGCACAGACACTCACTCATCTGGCAACTGGATGTGATGTGGAAGGTGATTGTTCACAGAGGAAACACAGTGAAGAAACTGCTGGCTCCTGGCCAGGCTTAGACACAGGGATGGTTTACCCATAGGTATGCGGTGAAGAAGTAACTCAAGGAAGCCAGGGGAATGACAGGTGAGGGGCTCTGCGTCTTGTGGCCGTGGCATGGCATCTCCTGGGGAATGAAGGGGCCTCACTAGTAGCTGGCTGCCCATGTGGTGTGAGTGGTGGCCTGGGCTGCAGTTAGGGAAAGGTTCACCAGAAAGGAATAAGAGCCCAGATGTGGTCATGGCACCCTCAAGGTCATACATGACTCTGCAATGAGCGTCCTGGACTGAGAATCACAGTCATACGTGACTCTGCAGTGAGTTAAAACATTCTAAACATTTTTAAACATTTCAAACTTTCTCTCCCACCATCTCTCAAATGTGAATGGCTTCTCACTTCGTAGTGAGCTGCCATGTCTTCTTTTTGCTCCCTATGCTGGAGTTTGGCATGTTGGGGTTTGCAAACATCACCTGTATGTTGGTACTTAGACACGTCCATCGAATGCTGCCATAAACCCTGAGTTAGTATGTGCATCTGCCTGCTGTGTCTGGAAAGTGCCACTTCATCAATGGTATCCATCACGGCTCTTACGTCCATAAAGATCCCCGGGTATTAGTGGGAGGGATGTGACGTATATGTCCAGTTTAGAGATGAGCAATCCAGTGTCTTCCATTTTCTGTGCATCGACCAGTGGAGGCCTCTGTGTGAATTGCCATCCATTGCAAGAAGCCTCTGTGATGGCAGTTGAGAGATGTTCTGATCAGTAGGCATAGCAATAAGCCATCAGGAGTCATCTTAAGGCTCTATCCGTTAGCAAAGTAATAGTCCTGGGTTCTCTCCTAGGGCCTATGACCTTTTGATGGATAGGTGCCCCTTTAACCATGCCTGGCATATGTGCCCTCTTACACAGAGAGCCTTATGTCCAAAAAAAAAATTGGTTGGTTATTCCCACAGCGTTCATGGTGCTAGTACACCAGTGTGAACATCTTGTCGGGCCAGTTGTGATAGTTCACAGGGTTCACAGGTGGATATTTATAATCAGCTTTCTCCTCTGCTAGTACATATGGTGCCTTCCGGCACAAAAGTGCTAGCCAATAGGAATGAAGTTTCCAGATAAGTGTCAACTTGATTTCTCCTTGTTCTGTGACTCGAATACATGGTGTCTTCAGCAATAGGGTCTTCCCACCAAGCTCTGGAGGGTAATCAGGAATATTGGCCATAGCTTGTGATGCTTGCCCAACAACTCAAAAAGGGGTGAGCCATTCCTGGTCCTGGAGTTTTTATTTGCCAGCATAGGGTCTCTCTAGTTGGGGTTTTACTGCGCATCTCAAGTTGGCCTCTTCAAACTCACAATCCTCCTGTCTCTGCATTAGCCATAGTTCTCAGCCATCTTACTTACCCTCCCTGAGGAGATCTAGTTTCAGACTGGGAAGAAATATCACACAAGAGAGTAAATATTTTGGTGGCTTGATTGACAGAGCCTGACTGTCTCCAGCCACTTCCTCTTCCGCAGTTCATCTGACAGCTTCCTCCCTGGCCTGGCTATGGGGTGAGCTTGGAGCTCAGGCAGCATCTTGCAGGCCTCTGCTGGACACTGAGACAGCTGTCTCTCAGGCCCTATAGATGGGCTGAGAAACACAAAAATACAGATGTAAACCCGCCCCTTGGGGTGTACATAGACTTGGGAAGGCACACTAGAAACAGTCTTCAGCTCTAAGGCAGGAAGGAGGATAGTGAGAGAGGCTGGGGGCAGGGTGGGATCTCGTCTGTTTGTCAGAAGATTGCTGTGACCTGAAGTGTGGCCCTGAATTCATACATAAACTCTGACTCGGCTGTGACATGTGTAGAGACAGTCTGTAAGGAGGCAGCTGAGTGGTGGCTAACGGTTGATGGGAGAGGGCTCATTTTCCTCAGGGGTGTAGCCATTGCTAAGTGGCCCACAGTGCAGTAAGCAACCCTTCACCTGCAACCGTGCAAACAACACTCACAAAACCCAATGGGAAACACAAAAGGTGTGAAAATAGAAGAGGAACTGGTTGGGAAAAGAACAGGGGTCAGAGACGGTAAGAGGGGATAGCAACAAGGTAAATATAATTATAATACCCTGTACCTATGTATGACATTGTAAAAATGTTTAAAAGTAAAAAAATATGAAATTTTGAACATTAAATCATAAAAAAGGGCAACTGAGATTGGCCAAGTCATCGGTGTGGGCCAATCCAATGCGACAGTGTCCTTGGAGATGGGGACATAGACATCCAGAACACAGGAGGAGAAGAAAGCTACCTGCCAAGGAGAAAGGCCTGGGGAAGAGCCAATCTGCAGGCACACAGATCTTGGACTCTAGCCCACAGGCTGTGGGAGGGCGCACTGCTGGCTGCTCCGGCTTCATTTCTTTCATTCTTGCTGATGTCTCCACCACAGCCTGCAAGCCAATGCGGAGTCCCTGGGAGCAGAGTACCCAGCCTGACCATAGAAGAAGAGGAGCTGTCTCGGAGCCCACGGGGGAGGGGGAAGGGAGCCCTCAGAATAACCCAAAGGACAGGTGCTAAACACTTGGCAGGTGATGAGGCCGAAGGCTAGCAGGGTCATGCGGGAAGGGCCTCACCGGACACTGGAGGGACTTACGGAAGTGGTAGGATGTGGCCACAGTTTTGGGGTTGTGCTTTTTCTCTGGGTTCACTCCCAACAGGGTCTCATAGACTCTCACATCTCCAGAGCCCCTCGCCAGCCTACAGAGGCCTAGGAGAGAGCAGCTAACAATTGAGACTCACCCCTAGTTACCTCCGTGACATTTGTAGGGTATTCCTGGAGTTGTGTCCACGTCCCTGGGGGCAGAAGATCTTTCCTTTCCTGGGAAGCACTCTGCACACATGCTCCTGTGCACAGGGAGAAGGGGGTGGAAGCAATGGGGCCATGCGGCCCTCTGGAGTCCTCCGCTCTCATCCACCCTTAGAGAAAGTTCTCATTCCCGCGATTTCCTCTCCCACCCGCCATGCTGGACCACTGCCAATGAGTTGGTTCCTGACAAATCTGGAACCACAACTCAGCCAATATTCCCTCGGCCTCAGGTGAACAGAGAAGGTGAGGTGGGCCTGAGGGGCCTGTAGGTCATTCCTGCTCCCTGCTGGTGTGATAAGCCATATCAGAAGTGAGCTTTAGCAAGACAGCGGGGTGCACACCGTGTAGCCAAGATGAGAGCGCATCACTTCTGAGCACAGGAAGGCAGGCTCCAATCACTCAATCCGGCATGCCTGTCTTCTAGGTATAAATGCGTGTCTACTTGCTGCAGCTAGGGAATGGACAACAGACCATGTAAACATACCATGAATGCCAAATTTGGAGCAACAATGAGTTAATTGTGGTTATTTACAAGAATAGAGGACAGGGGTGACAGTACCACCAAAAGTACTTCCCAGCATGGCTGATAGCTCTTAAAACTGGAACACTATAGGGGAGGGGACACTGCCCAACAAGTTAGAGAGTCTTGTAGGCAGGATAGCTCCTCTGCACTTCTTGACGCTCAGCTGGTCTCAGTCCTTAGAAACCATCACTGCTATGTCACATGGATGAGGGGTGGGGGGGGGCTTTGTGCATCCAGTCAAATTCAGTGACTTCCTGACTCTTAAGAATGTCCCTCGAGGTTGGGATATTTTAACTCTGAGGAAATTGTGACCCAACACCCCCTTATTCTGGAGAAATATGCCAAGTACTAGAAGGAACCAAGAGGGAAGAGAACTCAGATGGAGGGGTGCTTTCTTAGGCCAACGTTTCCCCTAAAATGTCTCTTTAAAAAAGCCTACCACCTTTTAGGAAGGGGAGAGTGATTGGGGGCCTGGAGAGGTTGCTAGACCAGGGAGAATGAGGGAAGAGACGACCCTCTCACCAGAGCTGCTGTAGTTTCTCGAGCCCCTCTGTCCTTGACCCACTGAGGAAGGGGACAGTACCACACTACCCGCTTCAGGGATTCCAACCCAGCTCACTCTTCTGATGCCCACACGATAGTGGGCGTGGCCCATGAACTGCTCGGACGGAGGAAGGCAATGCCTCCAGCCATGATGCCTCCAACCATGATGCCTCCAGCCTGATGCCTCCAGATGGAGGGAGCAGTGTCTCTGTGATGTATGTGGTGCTGTGTATGTGGTGCTGTGTCCACAGCTGTACAGGAGGGCAAAGGCTCCCAGTCACACACAGGGGCAGCACACTGTGCCTGCAACTGCCGGGCATGCACATTTTTCCACCTCCCTGCTTTGCCATGCCTGAAGTGAGGATGGAGCCCTCCCTGCTTCCCCCTCCTGCACACCCTCCCAGCAGCATCTTGGCTGTGCTTCATAGCCGCAGGGAAGGCAAGGTGCTGGATAGCGGCCTTTGAAAGCTGTCTGAAGCCAGGAGCTAAAGCACAAATTATCATTGTTACTGACACTGCCGTTAATCCTTCCATGAAGGGGGTGCGGGCCCTGGACAGAGAACAGAACTCACAGGTGTGATTAGCTAAATTTAGCCCAGGACACAAAAGTCTGTGGCTTTGAGCCTCGCCCAGCTTTGACAAAGGATGCGCCGGCACCACCGCCGATCTTTTGATTTCTTTCCCTTGGAGGCCGAGGGAGTCGCGAGAGGGAGTCACGAGAGGGAGTCGCGAGAGAATTACTTTGAGACAAGGATCTTCAGTGTTTGCATGACACACAGTTCCATGAGGCTGGAAAGCCATGCTTTGGTAAATTTCCTTTGAAACCCAGTGCTTTGATTTAAGGGACAGGAGACTTTTTATGCCTTGCGAATTCAAGGCAAGAGCGGAAAAGCCCTGTTGTGTGGCATCTTGTTGGGGAGTGCCACGGTCCCTGGTCCCATTCCGGGACCCCTAAAATCTCTGCTTTGCAGAACATTCAGAGACCATAGGAGACTTGAGAGATGGGTTAGCATGGGGCTGCCATAACAAATGGCACTGTCCTTACTGTGTAAGCAACGCTTTGTCTCCCTACTCTGGGTGCTGGCAGGGCTGTATCTCTCAAGGCTCTCTCTTCTCTACGTCCTGATCCTTTCTTAAAAGGACCCCAGTGACACTGGGTCAGGGTCAAGTGACCTCATTTGACCTCATTGGTATCTCCAAAAACACAGTGCCATCCTTGGTCCTAGGAGTTAGAACCTCAGAAAATGGATCTGGGAGAGGAAGGGCCCTTGAAGACAGACAGCCGAAGCCTCAGTTTCCTGAGCTCCAAGGAGTGGCTGGTGGGATGCTGAGGTACAGCTGATTGACGGCACACACCATGGGCTCTAGGCTTAGCCACTGATCGTCTTCTTCCCATGGGTGTCAACCAGTCAGGATCTCACTGTGTTGAGGATTGCTGTCCTGCTGGCTGTACAGGTAGAGGAGCAAGGCTGGACCCTGAAGCCACGCCCATTCCTTAGGAGGGCAAAGGTGCTGGTGGGAGGGACAGCCCGCTTTAAAGAGCCCAGCTAGGAAGTAAGGCGGTTACTCACTGGGTTCTTAGCAGTCCACAATAAGCTTTTTATCCACAAGGAAATCGGCCGGTGATACTGGGACATTGAAAGATGACTTAGACAATGTGGTGACCAGTGCTACCAGATCAAGGGTCTGCTCGTGTGTGTGTGTTTGTGTGTGTGTGTGTGCATGAACCTGCATGTACACACGTGCATACATGTACACACGTCTGCATCACCTGGTATGTGCCTGTGGGCACACCTGTGGCGTGCACGCCCCTCCGCAGTCTCCCGGACACATTCGGCTATACACATCACCCAGGGCGCCTGACTCTGGCAGCCCAGGGACCTGCTTCCTCCAGGCAGACAGCACAGACAATCATTAAAATGTAATCGCAACGATGCCCTTTGATGAATGGTCCCCACTGAGCCAGAGGCAGGAGTCTGGACGTTAAGGAGGCAGCTGTAGCCTGGTCAGACCTCCCTGGTCAGACCTCCCAGCTCGCCCGTCAGCTCCGCACAGCCTATTAGGCTCGTTTGTAAAGGGAGAGGCAGCAGCTTCAGTTTATGTGATTTCAGTTTGGATCATTTTTTTTTCCCACTGTTAACAGGCAGGGTCATTTGTCCTATAATTAAGACTCTCACAGGCAACAAGACTCTACTATTAAATTTAACTATCATTGATGGCCAAACACCAGGTGCTGCGTCCCCACCGCCCACTGCCGGGCTAGCGTCCTTTACGGCAGCAGTTCAACTGTGGGTTTTGGTTCCTTCTGCCTCATTAAGCGCCAAGTCCTTATGCATTGTGGTTCTCGGCTTCCTCAAGCTGCTGGAGGAAGAAAGGGCCGTGTGGGGCTTCTGGCCACCTGGGTGAGGTGACCAATGGTAGCCAGTTGTGTGCAGTCAAAGTCACACATCGAGACCCTGCTAACTGATCAGTCGCTTCCCCACTTAGCCGTGGGGTACCAGCTCAGTGTGCCCTTTGTAGGTTTAAACTACTAGCTGAATATGCATTTGCAACAGGAAACCTATCACAAGCCCTCGAAGGAACCCAACAAACTGTAGGTGTTGGCTGCTGACCCTGGTGGCTGAGGTGCAGGCACCCTCACAGCACTGAAAGGGCGGACACTGACCAACACGGAAGTCACAGGTTTGGTAGGATGTAAGCTGAGACAAATTACCCTTCAGAAGAGTTATATCAGGAGAGTCCGGAAGGCCTGGCCACAGGCGGCTGTGATCCCGCGCTGACGTGGGAGTGGGAGCTGGCAGGTCTGGAGAGCTTCATTAGGAGAGACAGCCATCACTCTCCTAATAGATAGAAGATGTGTGTCCTGAAGGGAGACAGGCCCTTCCCTCTGCTCCCAGGAACGAAGGTGGGTGCTCTCGCTCTCATAGGCCTTCAAGGGTGGGGGTGTAAACTTCATATCATGTGACCTAGCCCACCGTGCCAGAAGCCAGGAAGGCGCTAATAAAGACTCAATTATAACTCAAAGCTGCCTTGGATCTGGGCAGGTGAGGGCAGGCCTTCAGAGGAAGTGGAGGGGGTGGAGGGAGTGCTCATCTCTTTTGGAGCTTCTGGGAAGCAGCTAGCAGGTTTGCATTGTTTGCCACATCTAGAGAGAACTGCAGAATTCAGAGGACCATGGCCTACTTCTGGGGCAGTAGGGGTAGCTGGAGGGAAGAGGAGGAGGAGGGAGGCAGAGAGAGAGGGAGGGAGGGAGGGAGGGAGGGAGAGAGAGAGAGAGAGAGAGAGAGAGAGAGAGAGAGAGAGAGACTTCAGCATAACAAAGGTCATGTGTCACAGGTCACTCTCCCAGGGAAAGACCCAAAGTCGGCCTGCCTTTCTAGCATAGTAAAACTGGAAAATCATAAGTCAGGTCATCGTAAGTTAGATGCTTTCATATTTCTCTCTCTTCTTCTGCTTCAGCCCCTACATGACTACCACACATTGCCTCTACCTCCCCAGAGAGCTTGCTTCTGTGCCCACTACACCCTAAGTACTGGAGGAGGGAGGGCTCAAGGAGTAAGCCCAGAGAAGGGAAGATGGGCCTGGAGTCACCTCCAGGGGCCCGTTCTCTGCCTAGGGCCAGATAATTCAGGCTGTGCAAAACACCAGCCTTCCAAGGACAGAGGAGAAAATGCAGAAGCCCTGAGGTAGGGACTGGAGAGGCGTCTGGAGGTAGAAAGAGTGTGGTGAGGAGGGACTCAGGTCAGGACACCATGGGAAGAGAGGTCAGTCACCTTCAGAGTGCCACAAAGCATCCACCTCTTCACCTCAAGAGGGGTGTTGTAGTGCCTCCTCACAGTGCCTCCTCAGGTATTTCCTCAGAGTACTTCCTCAGCTGTTTCCTGAGAGTGCCTCCTCACAGCACCACCTCCTTTGGCCTCCTCCCAGTGTCTCCTCCCAGTGCCTCTTCAGAGAAGTGCCACCTCATAAAGGCCTGTCTGGAGTTTAAATGAGATTCTGCTGGGGAATCGCCAGAACACGGTGTGAGCGTTGAGTAGTGTTGAAGACCAGGAATCAGCAGAGACCTTTTCTTCAGGTAGAAAGGTTGCAGACACTAATGGAAAGAAGAACCTACCAGAAACTCATTAGCTCTTAGACCCAGAGGCCCCACCATGGGTCTAGGCGGCCCCACACAACTCTGGACTGCTAATTCGCAGACCCTGCCTGCGATCGGTTAGAACTGTGTGTCATTGTATTTTCCGCTACTGTGCCATCCTTTGGGTTCGCGAAGACAACATTTACATTCTGTGACAAAACCTTCACTAAGGCATAAATCTTTATTATGCTGTGTTGGCAGGATCTACCCAAGACTCATTTACCACGTTTTTGAGTTTTAAATCAGGTAATGGGGTGCGGAGACGGATAGCTGCGATCTCCACTCCCTTCCCGGCAATGAAAAAAAAGTCTAAAATATTACCACGTTTAAACACCCTCCCTGGAAATTCTATAGTCTGCCTGGTCTGCTGGCGACGGCTGCTCATTATGGGGAACTCTGTGCCGCTTCCTGTCGCCAGCTGTGATGAGACAGGAAAGCCTCCTCCGGGAGGAGTCCCAGAATTGTCAAAGAGGTGGAGGGCCCTGACTTTGACATCTCTCAGGCATAGCCGATTTAGTCCGCCCTGATTGGAAAACCCTTGTCAATGCCCAAACCCCACCTTCATTGCATCTTTTAAATAAGAGCATGGCCTTTGCAGGCCTAGAAAAGCAACGTGGGTTAACGAGGAGGTGGGGATGGGTCTCCAGCTGCCCGGTGGCAGGCGGCTGATAGCCTGCTCGCCATGAGGACAGGCATCTTACTGAATGTGCGCCATTGCTCTGGTGTAAATACTGGCGCCGTGGAGAACTTCCAGTTATTGGCAAGAGTAAGCAGAGCCAAAAAAGAGCTTGCCGGGTCTTTGCCGTTGAACCGTGAGCTGGTCTTGGGCACCCTGGGCTGTGTCCCAGCTCTGTGCTGAAGACTTGCTGTGAGCATTCACCTTCTAGGCACTCACAGAAGCTCATTATACAGCAACAGGGAGAAGGGGGTGTAAATATGTCTGTCAGTGCCATTGGGTGGAAAGAGGAGTCGTGGTGATGGAAGGGATCCTGAGAGAGCGTCAAGGACGTGGCTTTCCTGAGTTGCCATCACTCACGTCGGGGTGGATATTCAGCCACACAGCTACCATCCCCCGTGTTCCTGTAAGTAACCTCAGCAAACTCACCGGTTCACCAAGCTAGACCGGGGTGGAATCATTTGGCCGTCCTGGTGTAGGTTTCTCGTTTGGGGTGAATAACAGATAGTGATCTTGCCAGGAGGTCACATCTTATTCACACCTGACGGAGGAAGCGTGAGCCGCTGCGCAAAGGGGTAACAGGGGTCGCTCTGAAGCAATGAGCCTCTGCTGTTCCTGAAGCAAAGTCTCTGAAGTGGCTGTGCATCTGTTTGCCTCTCCCAGCCCCTTTTGGATCCAGCTGGTCACCCCTGACCTTCGCACTCTGGCCTCTCAGAGGCCACAGAGATAAACGGATTTCTCTCATGGTTATAAAGAAGGCTATTGGCCAGGCGGTGGTGGCGCATGCCTTTAATCCCAGCACTCGGGAGGCAGAGGCAAGCGGATCTCTGTGAGTTCGAGACCAGCCTGGTCTACAAGAGCTAGTTCCAGGACAGGCTCCAAAACCACAGAGAAACCCTGTCTCGAAAAACCAAAAATAATAATAATAATAATAATAATAATAATAATAAATTTAAAAAATAAAGAGGGCTATTGGCCTGTTTGTCCACCATATAAAAGAGACAAGCTGACACCAAAGCCCACCTGGCTCGACCTCAGCAGTTGGGGTTTTAAAATAAAAATAACTAAGCCACGTAGAAGAAGATGTGGAAGAAATTTGTTGAAATCTGACACTCCAGATGAGCAATCACCATCTGTGTCTGGCGTCTCCCCTAAGCCTTGTCTTTCCACAGTGGCCCCCACCGAGTCTTGGGCTGACCTTGCTCTGAGCACCGCATGGTTTGTGGTTTTCATGCTGTTATGTGTCTCTATACCATTGTTCTTTTATTCTCTGCTTGCTTTTAAGAAACTTTAGAGTGGGTGGTATCAGGACACCAACCCAGCCATAAAAGCCTTCGAGGCACACCTGTCCTGCCTGCAAGATGTGCTGGGGCGAATGTGGCTCAGAACCTGTGAGAGTGGCCAATGATGGGTCTAGCTTGAGGCCCATCCATGGAGGAAGCCCATGCCTGGTATTCCCTAGATGGCCAGGAACTTGAAGCTGGATGGTTCAGAGACCAAGGGTAGAACCAACCAAGAGTGATAATAAAAAATAGAAAATAAAAAAGTCAGTGAAATGATTCCTAACAATATTCTGCAATACTCATAAATCAGTGCTAGCCCAGTCACAATCAGAGAGGCTTCCTCCAGCAGCTGATGGGAGCAGATACAAAGACCCACAGCCAACATTAGGTGTGTCTCAGGAAACCCCTTTTCTTCCTGCTAGTCTAGCCTTGAGTGTGTGCCTAGTCTTATTGCATCTTGTTACTCTGTGTTCACTTGATTATAATCAAAGGTTTCTCTCCTACCTGTCAATTCCCAAATAACCACTCAGAGGCTTAACATTAACTATAAACATTTTGTCAATAGCTCAGGGTTATTACTAGCTAGCTCTTACATTCAAATTAACTCATTTCTACTAATCTAAACATTGCCATGTGGCTGTGGTGTTATTGGTCTTCTGGCATGTTTTTCCTCAGGTAACTGGATGACGTCTCCCAGACTCTGCCCTTCTTCTCCTCTATCTCTGCTTGAATTTCTCACCTGGCTCTATCCTGCCTTGCCATAGGTCAAAGAGATGTGGCGTAATAACCAGGCTAGCTTAATATGAAACAGTGAAATTTAATGAAGGGATAGCTTACAACACTAGGGATCCAGCGATGGGCAGGAAATACAAAAAGGAAGGTGGGGAGCACACCTGCAATATTTATAAGTAAATAATATCCTCAGGGGATCCCGCCCTGCAAGCAAGGTGATTGGCTTGGCTTCCCCTACATCAAAGCTTTATTTATCAACCAATGAGAGGAACACATATTCACAGTGTCCAGGAAGACATCCCACAACAGTTGATATCCTGGGAGGTCTGTTATTTTCTGTAGGGAAACAGAGGAGTAGATCTGGGGAGAGGGGGGATGGGGAGTGACTGGGAGTAGTGGAGGGAGGGAAGGCTAGAGTTTGTATGTCTTATACGAGAGAAGAATAAGTACGCAAAAATTTAAAAAGATTTTTAGTGTGTATATATATGTATGTGCATGTGTACACATGCGCAATTATGTGGAGGCCAAAGGTCAACCTCAGACTGCTTTCTTGGGGTTCTCGGCTTCCTTATGTCTTCTACCTATGTAGATGTTAGGACTCTGGGATCTGCCTGCTGGTCAGTATGTTCCAGCAGATTTTTCTCAAGATAAACTACCATACTGGGAGATGTTCCTTAGCAGTGTGCCCTGCCTACTTACCGTACTGGGAGGTGTTCCTTAGCAGTGTGCCCTGCCTACTCTCTTGGAGATCCTACAACTTGGAGCAGCAACATGGGCACCAGGGCAGCATATGGGGTGGTGGGAGGTGGGGGCATCTCTGTTGATTTGGTTAGGGCATATTGGCTTTTGGTCGCATGGGAGCCCTGTTGAATTCTTGCCATTCACATATCCAGGGACACTCCAAGCAGCGTGGCAGGTCTGCCCTCCTAATTTTCAAACCAGTCCTCTGCCAACATGATGAACGAATGTCCCTCCATCCAGCAGAACGTGAGCAGCTTTTCTCTGGGATGCTGGCTCTCTGCTGCCAAATGGCTTTGAGCTGTTTTAGATGGGAAACTCATAGGGACAGAGACTAGGGCCAGTGTTCTGAAGAGAGCTGTCTTTCTTTTTGACAACTGTTGCCGCAAAGCTAAGACAACTGCACTTGTCTTTGGCTCCAGGGAACTGGAGGAAGGAAAGGCGTCTGATAACCGATGCCTCTGATTTTTCCAACCGCAAGCAGAAGCCCTGATGCGATGAAGGGAATGGATTTGCAGGGACCATTGGTCCAGAGGGGAAGAGAAGGTTGGAATAAGGACATGGCACCAACTTCGCACGTGGAGGAGGGGACACTCTCTCTTTTTCTTCTTTGTCCTTTTCTGAGGGTGACTGGCCTGTGTGTCCACCACTCAACTACTGCAGGGGGCTTTAGAAGGCACAGAAGACTTCTTCCCCAGGCTTTCCTTGAGAATCCCATACACGGGTCCCATGGAAAGCATTCTGTGCTGGAATCTATACACAGGCCACTCCATCCCTGGGCACATCTGCACATTAAAAGCCTTTCCAAGTCCCTTGGTTCAAAGGATTTCCATCAGTCCAATGACAGCCGAAAGGCTGGATCCCCAGGTTTCTCTTCACTCTTTGAGTCTACAGGAAGCTGTGAAGTTTGTCTTCTGAAATGGAGTCTCTGCTAGACAGCAACTAGCTGGGCTCTGGAACCTTCCATGGCCCATCTACGCACTTCCTTATGAATTTGAGTTCTCACAGAAACTTTGCTGAGTCGGTTAATACTCCCACAGCAGATCTGATCCCCCACCTTGAGCCTCTACCCTACTCCCCACCTCGGGGAAGAAAGGATACCCAGCCTGTCTTGCAGCAAAAACCCACTTAGGAGAGGTCTGTTCCCAGAACCCCCTTGACCTTGAGAAGTGCTCCCAGTGATTTTCCTCCCACTTCTGCCTGCCCCTGGGCAGAGAAGTCTTGCTTGCCCCACAGTGCTTTCCACTCCACATGCAAAATTCTACTCCTACCCTGTTCTGTCTTTCCACTCAGAATGCTGCTGGCCTCGCTGCCTTTAACGAGCTCCTTTGGTAGGTTATCCATGACTCTTCTCCATTGGCAAGATCAAAAGCAAGACCTGGCTAACTCAAGTCTTCCGCCCAAGAGAACTAGGCTCCTGGACTTCCATGCAGCACCCAAGAGCACAGTACCACTACAGCCCCCACTAGTGCAGCTGGCCTGCGGCGTCCTTCCCTGAGTGCATCTTTGAACTCACTGAGAAGCCTCCGACTCCCTTGATTCTGCCACTGTCCTCTGGTCAAGCTGGGCTGTGTTTTATGAACAAACTGTGCTCCCTCCGGCCTCAGTTTTACCCTAGAAAAAAAGGTCGTGCAAAGCAAGCGGTTCCAGGCTCTTGTCCCTGGGCTGTGGCTGAAGGAATGGGTACTGGGGCAGGGAGCGGAGAGAAAGCACTAAAAGTCAAGATGGCTCCAAACTGTGTGAACCTGTGAACACAGGCCTTCTGGGTTTGGGATCATCAGCATGGCAAGTTCTGCTGGGAAGTTACAGAACCCTGCTGAGTAAACAAGGAGGGGCAGCATCTTGTCTGATCCCCACTCTCCCTGCTAGTGACCCCAGCAATGATGGAGAATTGATGACTTTTTACCACAACCTAGAGCAGTTGGAAGCATCCCCTGTTATATACCAGTCCTCAAAACTGAACATTACCTCCTGAAGGGAGGCTCCTATCCTAAGACTCAGGAAATGAAAATAGGAAAGGAAACATGCAATTCCCTGGAAGCTAATGAAACACACAAGTCTAAGGAAACTCCTGAAAGTTACAAGACTCACAAGACCCTGCCCAAGCATATACAAGTTGTAACAGTTGTGGGGGATGAAGGCTCTCCCACCAGCCCAGCTTGCAGGAGGTCCCAAGGATGAGTTGTCACCATGTTGGGGTGGGTTTCCCAGTGTTTCGGCTGTGCACCTGGAAGTAATTCCTTGCCCATAATACTTTCGCCAGTAAATAAATCCATTGATTCACTGAACTAGACTTAGGTTTAACTGCCTCTTTGGTTTGTCCTCAGCTCCTGGTCATGGTGAACAGACACATATTCACATCTCCCTTGGAAACGTCACACAGCACCACCGGAAGGCCAGGATTCTTGGGTCTGCCACCACCTGCCAGTCATCCAGGAAGCACAGAGAGGCTGCTAAGGTCTCTCAGGGTAGCAATAGTGAGACCTTCCGCAGGCTCAGGCAGGCGCTTGTGGGATCTTAAATCTCCTGCTGAATGGAGTCAGCAAGACAATAATAACCCAGGGCTGGTTCCCAGAAATGGTTCTCTGAAGCTAGCTGCAACGCAGTACTAATAAAGAGAGAGGTCTACAAAGCACTATCGGTTCTAATTGATAATTGGATTTGTGTGTGTGTGTGTGTGTGTGTGTTGCCATAAGTAAAGCTAAGCTTCAGATATTGTATTTAAATTTCTGCTTTAAATGTCTGAGGAAGCCCAGCCAGGATCTTACATTAGAGACAAGGAGACAGAGGAACTGAGAGGAAGATAAGGAAGGGAAAGGGATGGAGAGGGGGGAGGTTTGCATAATATCCAGGGGAGATAACCCGAGGGATAATGCAGCATCCCAGCTTTGGCATCCCAAGCTTTGAGGGAGTCTTTCATTTCCCTGGGCTCTTCCAAATCCCATCTCCAACTTGAACTGACACTTGCTTGGCGCTCTAGTCTCTGAACATGGGCCAAGCCAGGTCCTGTCTGTGGGGCCGGCTCAAGCTGGCACCCTTAGGTTTGGGGCTATGGTTGATAAGGGGGCCGCTACTGGTGAGATTCTTTCTGGTAAACACAGAGGTCAGAATATCCTGAGCCACAGGAGTCTGAAGCCCTGGACTGAAGAGGACATGAGGTATGTTCGGTTCTGGGAAGGATGGGTCAGTGTATGTCCCAGTGCTGGAGGGTGAAGAGATGGGCAGGGGTTGAATAACAGGATTCCGATGGTCAGAACCCGCCGGAATTGATGGGGTACGTGGAGAAGCCAGCAGACGCTCTCCTTCTTGCAGCAGGGGCAGACACATGGTGCTCATCTGTCCCCTGCAGACCAGGAGTGGAAAGGAGTGGAGAGCAGGTCACTGGGCAGGACGCCCACGTCAGGACAGCCTCCGACTTCTGTCTCCGTGTATGGTCAGTCTCCACTCATGAGGGTGGACCAGCAGAGTCCATAGGCCAAAGCAAGGCTCAGTTCACCGTAAGATTGTCCTCCCTGAAACTCGGGATGGGACCAGGTGAGGGCCCGAGCGAGGCCATGCTAGGGAAGGCCTGTCTCCAAGCTGACTCTGACAAGGGGTGAGACTCCAGAGGTAGGTTCTTCCCCTGGCTGGGGAGGGCCTGAAAAGAGCAAGGTCACAGCTGTCGATGTGTGGGGAGTAACTGTAAATAGACACCTTGGGGTCGTGGTCTCTGCACTGCTGCTGCTCTGTGAGCACCCTCACCGCCAGGGCTGTGGAACAGAGCAGAGTAGCACTGTGAGTGTGTACGTGTACACGTGTGTGCATGTGTGTGCATGCGTGTGTGGTCAGAGTTACAGGTATGCACATATGTATGTCGTAAGGAGCAGCTATGTGTGGCAGATATCATGTGTATACACATGTGTGTTGTGAGGGCTTTGCAGTGGAGTGATGGTGTGGTGAGTGTGTACATGTGTAAAGTGTGCTAAGTATTTACACTTGGTAATTATGTGCACACAAACGATGAGGAATTGCATGTGTGTGTGGTGGGGGTTGCATGTGATGAGGATCCTGTGCATGCACATGTGATAGTAGCTATGTGGTGCATGTGTACACGTGTGTGGGGTCTGTAGGGTTGTGTGTGGCATGTGTGTGATATGAGACAACTTTGTGAGGGTGGAATAGAGGACATATGGTGAGCATGGTGGAGATTTGTGTGTGCGCGTGTGTATTGTGGAATTCTGCATGTGGTGGGAGAGGGAGAGAGGGAAAGAGAATGATAGATGTTATAGCAATAGCATGTACACATGTATAGTGTAGACTCACTGTGGGTACTGTTCATGTGTACACCTGTGGATGGGTTGGGAGGCCATGTGTGTGGGTGAGTGTGAGTGTGTGTGTGTGTGTGTGTGTAAGATGGAGGTACAGAAACAGTGCCTATGATGATTAATCTTCACTGTTTATTGGCTGGGTCAGTGGAAACACACTCGTGTGTGTTCATGAGGGGATTTACAGATGGTTAATGAAAGAGGGAAGATGCCCCTGAATGTGGGCAGAATTCTTCCGCAAGCCGAAGTCCCTGAGTGAAGGAATAGAGAACCCAGCTGTGCAGCAGTGTCTGTCTTCCTGAGGAGAGCTACAGTGGGGCCAGCTCCATCACCATCGTGACATCTGTACCCTCAAAGTGTGCCACAAGATAAAACTTCCCTTTTTAATTTGCTTTAGTCAGATCTTGGGTTGCAGCAACCAGGAGAGTAACTCATAGACACCCCATCATGTCAGTGTGTGGAGGGTCCCTGGGGAGAAAGCATGCCTTCTTACCCAGGCAGCTCACGGAAACCCGGCATCTCCAGTCAGACAGAGGAACACAAGCTCCATCCCCACCGTTCCTCACCGTCCCCCGTTCCAGCAGAACCATGCATTCCGTAAATTTGCCAAATTGCTACAAATCAACCCATAATCACTTCTGTTTGCATTTCCAATTATGGGGGACGTGAATTTTCCCTAGCAAACAATCAATCAGCTCAGAGTCCCCTGGAGAAACATTGCTGACTTCTACAATTGCCTTCAGCCAGACTGGCCGGGGTGCAGAGGAGCCAAGTGTGCGCTGCTGGGTGGGGAGTGGCCCCAGACCAGGTCCAGGGTGCACAGTGGTAGGCACAGCCTGCACTGTCTCTGTTCTCTTTGCTACCTTGTCATCTAAACCTAACGAGGCAATCCCAAGCAAAGAGAGGTAACAAACCAAGTGAGCAGATGGCACCAAGACCATGTCCTGCTGAGTCTTCCTTGTCCCCTGATACCTCCACACATGACCATCCTGGCCACTCCTGACCACATTTTCTCCAGCCTGGTTGGAGTCACTGTTTGGAAAGGGCTGGTGGTTTAATTCAACACTGGGTCCAAGGGGTTAAGAAATACCACAGTGTAGGTGCTAAGCTAACAGAAACAATGTCACACAGCTCTGGGGTCAAAATCCCAAGGTCAGGGTCTGGTTGCTTCTGTTGATGTCAAGAGAGTCCACCCCACATCTCTGTTATATTTAGGTGTCTGAGAGCTTGTATCACTTGGCTAGTCAGATTTGTGTGTACCCATGATTACACACACACACACACACACACACACACACGCTCTCATCTCCACCCACAGTCACACAGCCTGTCCTCCTGCCTGCTCTTATGCCTGTATGTCACAGACTTACAGGGAAACTGGAAATGTTACTTAGGAACCCACATCACTCCAGTATGACTGTCTACTCTTAACAGCATCTGCAACACCCGATTTCCACAACAATAACGCATTCCAGGGCACCGGTGATTAGGACTCAAGCATGTGAAGTGTGAGAGGGGAGCACATCTGTGGGCTCTTCATGGGGACAGCTGGGGAGACTTGGGAGATAGATCACAGCTGGACTCTGGTTAGAGACCCACGTGGCTCTGCTACCTGCTTTCAGGATGCTGTGCCTCTTCCTGCCCCAGGTATCAACTTACCCACCCAGGCAATTCAAAGGACACCGTGTCCTTCCTGACTCCATCTTTTGAAGACTGACTTGTCCTTCAGAGCCTCTTCTATCTAGCCTTCTGGTTCCCGCTGTCCAGCAGGCATCTGGCCATTACAGCCCTTCTAGGAGACAAGGTCCTGACTTTGAGCCATGTGAGTTGGTGCCACACTAGGCTTGTGGCCAACCATAAGGTAGAAAGGATATGCTTCTTGCTCAGGCATGTGAGGAATCAAGACCCCCAAAAGGCCCCAAGCAGTTGCTCACTGGTGCTACTTCACTTACAGAGCCTCAAGTTTGGACCCTGATGTCTCAATGGGCCTCAGTTTCTTCATTTGTAAAGGGGACACAAGATTCATTCTAGAGAGGTATTCTACAGAAACACAAGGCTTTTCTATGGGTTTGTTTTCTTTTCTCCAACAGATTTCCTGAAGGGCCTCTGGTGCCCAGATGTACCCCAGTAACCCAACTTCTGCTCCACCAGATCTCCGAGAACCCCACGGTGCCCTAGTTAGGGTTTCTATCACTGCGATGAAACACCAGGACCAAAAGCAATTTTTGGAGGCCAGGGTTTATTTGGCTTCCATCCCCACATTGTAGTCCATCACTGAAGAAAGTCAGGACAGGAACTCAAACAGGGAAGGAAGGTGGAGGCAGGAGCTGGTGCAGAGACCATGGCGAATGTTGCTTACTGACTTACTCAGCCTGTATTCCTGCCTGGGGATGGTACCACCCACAGTGGGTTGGGCCCTCCCACATCAGTCACTAACTAAGAAAATTCCCTACAGCTGGATTTTTTTTTAAAAAGCTGAAATCAACCTTTGAGTTTACAGGTAGTAGTCAAGTGTGGGGATATCTTGACAGGCTGTAAGGATTAGTCGAATCACTGAGTTTTCCAGAGGAACACCTAGGAGGTAGAGTTGCTACTTCAATGTTCTTAATTATTTAATTTACATGTTAGTAAAACATTTCCATATTCAGACAGTCATGCACTGTGGTTTTAACCCCTTTTCACTGTTTGGAGATTATAAAATAGTTGTATCATTTCTATTATTTTCCTCCCTCCAAACTCTCTGGTTCATGACTCCCAGCTGTCTACATAGTCACACACACACCCTTTTACTGGAAATACTCTTTCCTCACAGATGATATCCTGATCACAGTGTCCCCTCTGTGCCCAGCCTGGCTCCTTCCCTGCCCCCTTCCCATCTGGGTCCACTCTTTGTCTCGCATTAGAACAGGACAGGCTTCTAAGAGGTAATAATAAAATATAACACAGTAAATTATAATAAGATAAAACAAAACCTATCATCATATCGAAGTTGAGCAAGACCAACCAACAGAAAGAGCCTGAAAGGGGGCACAAGAAACAGAGCCCAGCTTGTTCACACACTCAGGAATCCTTTAAAAACTTAAAAGAGCCACAACGCACACTCAGAGGACCTTGTGAAGATGCGTTCAGGCCCTGCCCACGCTGACTCGTCTCTGAGTTCACATGACCCTGGCTCATGCTGATTTAGAGGGCCTTGTTTTCTTGGTGTCTTCCATCCCCTCCGGCTCTTGCGATCTTTCTACCCCCTCTTCCTCAGGGATCCATGAGCTCTGAGGGGAGAGACTGGATGGGGTTCTCCCTGTTTATGGCTCCCTGGGTCTGGCTGTAGGTCTCTGTATTTGCTGCCGTCCGCTGCAGGAGGGAGCTTCTGTGATAATGGCCGAACAAGGCACTGATCTATGAATGCAGCGAACTAAAGGTTGTGTGGCCGGCTTGATGCCTACATTTCTCTGTTGGCAGCTTACAGAGTATGTTCCTGTACGGAAGATGTTGCGGCTGGATCTATGGTGGCCTTTTCTCAGTGGAGGTTCTCTCAATTTCAGACGACTTTAGCCTGGGCCAAGTTGTCATAAAAGCACCCGACAGGCACAAGCATACCAAACCTGTGTCCACTTGTTGGTATTCTGCCTGCTGAGAAGGAGCAGGATTCAAAAGGGTGGGCCCCACCAGCCAATATTTCCAAATCTACTCTGGGAGATTTCCGGGGCTGGTTTTTCACCAAAGACAGCCACATTCTGATGGCTTCTTTCTACAGACAGCCCTAGTTGGGGGTCCCAGAGGTGGCTCTAGACACACCTTTATTTAAGTCAGCATGCTGCCTGAATATCCCACCTGAAGCCTAATACTTCAACATCCCCTTTCCTGGCTCATTTTTTAATGAATGTAGATGTGTGTGCTTATATGGGTGTGCAAGCGTGCTTGTGGGTCCCATGTGTGTACATGGAGAATGGCAGGAGAACAGCCACAGATGTCTCATCAGGAATGCTGTCCCTCCTTTGAACCAGGTCTCTCACTGACATGACTTCCTCATCAGGTTGGACTAGTCGTTGAGCCCCAGAGACCCTCAAGTTTCCGACTCCCCAGTACTGATATAACAAACACATGCCACCGCGCCAGGATTTTCAGGTGGGTCCTTGGGGTGAAACTAAGGTTTCAGCAGTTGATTTACTGGCTGAACCAGTCTACCGCTTGGTCTCCTTTACTAGAAACAGACATTCTGTAGTCTCTCACAAGAGCCCCCTAAGCCAGGGTGTCTCTTCTGTGTTCTTGGATGCCTCTTGGGGGTCAGCACCCCCACTGAATCCCAAGGAGCCCCAACTTCAGGATACCTTCTCTCTGAGCCCTGCAGATGAGCATAAACTTCCGTTCCTGGGATCAGCAGCATCTTCTCCAAGGCAGAAACTGTGAGTGTGGCCATTAGTCCTGGGAAAGCCCCTCCCATAGTCCTCATTTCTTTGAGTCACACCCCACCCCCTGCCCTGTGGGACGGGGCCCCGATCCACATGACAGAACAGGTGACCTCAGCACTGGCTCCTCAGAGTCATGTTCCTGTCACACTAATGAGGAAGAGAAGCATGCGTTCAGTGAAAGCCCCGCTAATGGTGTCCGTGGAGCCGCTGCTGCAAATGGACCTGCCTGCCTCTCCTTATTCTATTTACTCAAAAAAAAATCCCCCTTAAAAAATTAAAATTCGGAGGGAATTTGTCAAAAGGCCATTACCTGCCGTTCCGCCGCTGCCTCTCTGAGCGTTTGCTCGTGCATAACTAATCAGCTCGCCGTCCCAGCACAAAAGTTAAAAACCCACTTTACTGTGCTCTGTACTTTATGCTCAGCATCACTGTCAGGCAGGTTTCAAGGGAGGCAGGTATTTGCATGTGGTGCCCAGCTGGAGTCTCCATGGCAACAGGCTCTCGCCTTCCTCTTGCCAAACTCCTAGAATGGGCTTCAATCTACTCTCAGACTCCCTTAAACTATTGTGGGCAAGAGACTCTCGGAGTGGCTTCTGGAGCCTTCGAGAAACTACAGCTACTCTCTCTCCATGCCCGTCTGTAGATGTGGCCATGGGAACTGCTGATCAGTCACTACCAGCTGTGACCATCACTATCATCGTCACTACAACCACCACCATCATCGTCACCTTAATCATCACCGCCATCACCCTGAGCAGCACCACTATTATCGCCACAATCACCACAACCATCATAAAATCATCATCATACTACCTTCATTATCACCCCACACATCACCACCATCACTACCACCATCACCCTCACCACAACCATCACCGTCACCATCACCCTCACCATCACCCTCACCACAACCATCATCACCACCATCACCCTCACCACAACCATCATCACCACCATCACCCTCACTACAACCATCACCGTCACCATCACCATCACCACCACTACCATCACTGTCTCCACCATCACCCCCACCATCACCCTCACCACAACCATCACCGTCACCATCACCACCATTACCATCACTATCCCCACCATCACCCCCACCATCACCCCCACCCCCACCACCACCCCCACCCCCACCATCACCCTCACCATCATCATCCCTGCCACCATCACCCCTGTCACCTTCAGCAGCAGTGCTAACCGCTATAGATATTTTGTAGTCACATATCTGAACTGAGCAAAGAAAAATAACAAGAAGGAGAAGAAAGGGGAAGAAAGGAGGGGAGGAAATGGTGTGGTGCCTTGGCTTGTTTCACCCACCAGACACAACGAGAACAGTCTTTGCCTAGAGTGACCCAGGCTCCTAGGTTACCAGAGGGAGCAGGTCACAAAGGAGCCAGTGGGTGAGGCTGGCAGGAGCTGTTTTCACGAGAGAAGCCACCAGGGCTGGGTTTTTCTGGAAAGGACGGCGCTGGAGCCCATGATGAGAAGAGAAGTGTATGGGCTGCCCCTCTCACGTCGGTGCCAAAGCAGGGTCACCAGGTCAGGACCAGGACAGGCTCTCTGTAAGCCAATCGCTTGGCCATAGAGGCTTCTAACAGGGGGCTTTGAGCCTGGGCAGGAGTGACAAGCCACAACCTGCGGTGAGCACAGACAGGTTCTGCTGCAGACCGCTAGGACCTCCGTTCTAGGAAATTCCCGAATGAGCAGAGAGCAAACGGGAAAGAGAATGGAGTGAGTTTCTCTGCAGTCTTGGTGGGAAATGGCCAGGAATAAATGTGATCTGGAAATGTTACTTTAAAAGCTGCACCTCACGCACCACGAGCTGATCCCAGTTACCGTGCAGGGCGATTCAGCCAGCAATGTGGAATTCAGACGCCACAGCGTGTAAGCCCATGCGCCTGGGCGGTTGATGGAAAATCCCCTCCCCTTTGCAAAAGTACTTACCGTCTCCAGAAACATCCACCAAGCCACATGCCCACCAGGGGCTGCCTAGCATGGAGACCGTGTCCCCCACTTAATCAAGTGAAACAGAACTCAGGCAGATGGCGTGACCTGCCCGGTGCTTCACAGGGTGCCCTTGGCACCTCGGTGCTGTCTCCTCTCTATGTCAAAGAGGTCATTTAAGACTTGGTCAAGTGCAAAGGTCATGAGGAAGCCATGGCAGAATGATTGAAAACTTAGACATTCAGGGTTTCTGGGCTCAAACTCCCGCCCTATGATCCCTACCCAAAAAAGCAAATTTTGGGGTCTCCAGGCTTTGGGACCATTCTGCAGGGCCTCTGAATACAGTCAGTTCCCCTCCCTGTGAACCCGGGATAAAATGATCAAACACTCGGGACATGAGGTGCTGATGCAGGGTGGAACGGCCTGACCTGTTGTTTCCCCAGCCAAAGTGGGGTGTGCATGGAGACTCCATCCTTCTCACATGGGGTTCCTGAGCTGAGAACAGACCAAGGACCCTGGGGTTCTGCAGTTCTTTGCTGCCCCTTGAGTAGCACACCCATTTTGTTATCCTCCGAGGAGCACTCAGCCTCACTGGAGAGTGGCAGACCCAGCCCAGCCCCGGGCAGTGCAGGGTGAGGACCACTTGCACACAGTGTTCTTGCTTCTACACAGCCCAACTTGGCAGAGTGCAGAGCAGGGTTCGCAGGGCCTCTGCTCCACATTGCTGCTCAGAATCTCCACCTCTGCTCCACAGAGCTAGCATCTCTAGGAGCTTTAACTTCAGATGCCAGAATGCAAGCCAGATACGCTCTATCTCCCGAGCCAACCTATGGTGACCTGCTGTACGGTGAGAACACGGACACAGCTGACTTCTGTTTACTGGGTGATATGCTCAGGAAACACCCAAGATTTTGAAGAGCTGACAGAAATGTCTCCATAAAAGCATTTTTTGCTATGCTATTTCTCAGTATACTTGCCATCTTTAAACCTAACATCTTTCATCCACTTCCTGTGATGGTTAGACTGACGGGCAGCTTGGCTAAACAGTGGTACCAGCTGATATGAACGCCACTTGGAAGTGTGTGGCAGATGTCATTAGAATCATGTGATTCTAAGTCAAGCAGATTATCCTTCATGGGCTGGTTGAGTTTTTGTAAACTTGAGGCAAACAAGAGTCACCTCAGAAGAGGGAACCTCAATTAAGGAACTGTGTCCATTAGATTGGCCTGTAGGTAAGTCTGTGAAGGCATTTCCTAAATAATGATTGAAGTGTGAGGAGTCAGCCAAGTGTGGGTAATATCACCCCTGGGTAGGAGGCAGGCTGGGCCAACCGTGGTAAGAAGGAAGAAGCCCCATATGGGGACAGCCCCTACGTTCCCACCACGAGCCTCCTGACAGCATCTGCCCGTTTCCCATGGCTACTCCAGCAGTCAGAGAAGCCAGTCTTTGAGAAAGCCTCTTAAGAGACGCCTGTTCAATTCGTCTGTCTTTACACCACACATCTGTCTATATGCACGGATACAAATCTGTCTATAGTGTAGATGTGTCTACAGCTGTAGAGATGCATCTCTCTAAATAAATATGGAAATACAGCTATCCATCTGACTGGGGGGAGCATATAAAGATATAAAGATCCATGGCTTAGATTCAGCGGCAGATACATGGATGTTGCTATAGAGGTGGAAAGATCTATCTATTCATTCAACGTCCCCATCCGTCTCCATATCGGAAGATGCGGAGGCTGGGAGAGAGAGAAGCCATATTACTGCCTCTACCTCTGCACCACCTAAGTGTGGACATACAGGCGTAGAGGACTGCCTGGCCACAGACTGGACCTCGATAGCCATGCAGATGGCTCTGTCAGAACACTCCCCCCCCTCCAGAAGTTCAGAGGGACACCCACACACACATTCACACACGAGCCTTAAGGCTCCTGTATTCTCAGAATAAACTCACCCTGGCTGAAGATGAAGTAGGACCTTAGGTGAAATTTGGAGTCTTTTGTCTGTCCACAATGACCGCGACACTCCCGGGTGACACTGTGCTCCAGTCTGGATCTGTCTCTTTCCCAGTGAGGCTGTGCAGCCTGCCATAGTCCTTCTGAGCCCAGGAGGAGGGGGCCGCTTCTCAGATCTGCGATTGGTTCCTGTTAAGGTACTTTCACCAGAAGCAGCATTGCCTGAGGGAGGAAGCCACGTGGAGCTTGTTTACAGACACGCCTTAATTGGGGGCCACAAGGGTTGCCAGATTGCCAGTGGCCTGTGAACCCTGCAAGCAGCAGCTCCCTTCTGTACTATCTTCTGTCTGAAAGGCTTGTGAAGGTCTGCGTCTCTCTCACAAGACATTTGTCTGGGAAAGGATCAGAATGCATGGTGGTCATTACTGTGAGCTTTGGTCCTTTGGTGGGTTATACTGCAACTAAGTGACAGAGAGAACATCAGAGCATCTCCAGAACCCAGGAAGCCATAGATTGACAGAGGCAAGCCTCTGCTTGGTCAATGACAGCATGCCGCTGTAGTGATGAGGTGAGCAGGCCTGCTTTTTGTCCTGCCTGGCTCCCACATGGCTTGCTTTACACCCAAAATAACAACACACAAACTGTATTCTTTTAAACACTGCCTGGCCCATTAACTCTAGCCTCTTACTGGCTAACTCTCATATCTTGCTTTAACCCATATCTAGCAATCTGTGTAACATCACGAGGTGGTGGCTTATGGGGAAGACTCTAGCCTAAGTCCATCTTGGGTCGGAGCTTCTTTGCGTTTGTCCTGGAGAGGAGAGGCATAGCGTCTGCCTCAGTTCCCTTCTTCCCAGCATTCTGTTCTGTTTACTCTACCTACCTAATTTTCTGTCCTATCAAAGGGCCAAGGCAGTCTCTTTATTAACCAATGAAATCAACACAAAACAGAAGACTCTCCCGCTGACAGTAGAGGCCAGGTGCAGCTCCCTGGAGGCATGAAGGCTCACAAGGGAACACCAGCCTGGCAGGGGTTGGGGGCTGTAGTACTTTGCTCTGGCCCAGTTGATCCCCCAGGAAGGAATTCATCTCATAATGCCTAGTGTGCCTGGTTTGGTGACCTTAGAATTGACACTGCGTTGTTAAGTATCTCTGCCATTGGTTCATGAGGAGACAGGTACGCGGCCCTGCCGCTGAGGCCTGGGGAAGCCCTATCTTGAAAATGCTGGAGTGAAATTTTTGATATTTCTTCCTTTTTTTCCCAACTGGTGGAAAATGAAGATTTGAAAGCAGGGCGTGTGTCACGGGAAGTGATCTTGGGGAAATGATTGTGTCCACTTCCTCTGCCTGGGATTGTAGCCGGGGACCGTGTGTGGCCTGCTGGTGTCAGCGCACACCTAAATATAGTAGGCATGGTGGGAAGACATGTGGAACTCTGTAGCTTATAGACAACGTTCACTGGGAATATATAGCTTGACCCTCACGTCCATCCTGTTGGTAAGGCAGGGGAGGAGGCAGGCTTGATGTGCCTACCTGTTCAGGGTATCACAGGGGCCAAGGAGACCGCTCATTCATTCCCTTGATCAGAGTCACACTAACATTCACGTGAGTTACCTTGACGGGCTCCCTAAGCACAGTGGGGAAACTGAGGCTTGATGTGTTCAGTCTGACCCTCTAAGATATGCTGGGACCAGTCACAGAAGCATCTAGAAGGAACGCACTACAGGTAGAGTAAAAGCTGGGCCTTCTCTGAGATACTCTGGACCCCTGTGGCCAAGAGGCGCTGGGGAGACTGGGTTGAAGAACAGCTTATGAGATGTCAGAGACCTGAGCACCAAGGTCTGGGTCTCCTGTCGCAAGAGCCTGGGCGCTGAGCTCTGGGGCTCCTGTCAGAGCCATGCTCAGGAATTTGTAAATGGTTTATTATGGAGTCTGAACTAACTTATAACTTAGACCAGTCATCTTCTCCTCCTGGACGTCACCGAAGCCCTCGATGGAGACAGACGTTTAAGTTAGCTTATAATAAATAAATTCTGGGACAGAGGCCAAGCTTTCCACTCACCTCGCATGCTCAGAGGGCTTGACTATGAAAGAACAGATCTTCTGCATGTGGCCTGGCACCTAGAAAGACAAGCTCTCCACGATTTTGAATGAATGAATGAATGAATGAATGAATGGGTCGAGATTCCTTACTGGAGTTCTTCATGCTCAGAGCTCTGGGATGTTTACGTCTCTTCCAGCATCCTCCCAAGACCACATGCACCCCTCTCTCCTCTCGTGTTCTCCTATCAGCTCAGGGAAGCAGGGGTCAGGCTTCTCTTTCACTGACGGGACACTGAAACTCAGAAAGGCTATATGACTTCCCAGACTTGCGGGCTTCGGGACCAGAGCCCAGAGCCGCGTCCTCGTCCCAGCCCCATTCCTCTACTCCCACCTGACTTCTCCGGTCAACAAGATTAATGCTGACTCCAAGGTCAGAGGCCTAAGAGGTGACCAGGAGTCTGCCTGGGGGGTCTAGCAACAGGTGTTGTCAGAGGTCCTGATTGTGCCTAGCCAGTGAGGGGCAGCCATGCACTGTCAACAGATCAGAAGGCAGCCTGGGTGCTGGCAGGAGCATATAAAAGGCTCTACCCATTGCTGCAGGCCTTTACCTGACTCCGGTGTCTACGCCATTGATGCTGTGCCTTCTCACCCTGTTCCCCGAGGGACCCGTTAGGACATAGCAACAAGAGCAAAGCTAAGGCAGCCAAAGTTGAGGGCTCCTAGCTTCTAACACACACACACACACACACACACACACACACACACACACACATCTCTGTGACTGGAGTGGGTATGATGACTCTTGAGCTGTATCCTAGTGAGGTACACAGGGTGCAGAAGCCAGCGTGGGTGATGTCTTTGGCGTGGGGTGTTTGGAGCATGCAGCTGTGTTTGTAACACAGAAGTGAGTATGGCCTTCAGGTTCCCTCTGGAGGGCTCTGCTCTGACAGGATGCGGCTCAGGTTTTTATGTGAGAACGAGAGTCTATGAAACCCACACTCGTGCCTGAAACCACCAGAACCGCAGGGCAGCCTGAGCGGATGCCAGCCATCACTGGACATGTCTGAGGTGCAGGAGGAAGGCACGCCTACCTCAGACCCTGTCCCAGTCATGTTACAGTCCTATCACCTCCGTTAGGAGACACACACTGAGCCCAGGTCCTCCTTTCCTATCTCTGTCCAGGTGACCTGCTCATCTCAGGAGTCCAGCTTAAGTGTTAGCTGCAGATTCTTCTCTGGCCTGTCTGACTCAGGTAGACAGGTCCCAGCAGCCCACATCTGGGCCCTTGCTGTGTCATCTGCCCCTCTCCAGTTGCTTTCATCACCTTAAGCTCCTGAAGCCATGTAGCATGCCCAGGCGGAAGGTACCAGCCCTCTGTAGAGATGGGTTCGGCACCTTGGCCTCAGGCCACAGAGCCATGATGCAGACTGGTCAAATGGCTCATCTGATCACGGCAGGAAGAGCAGATACTCCAGGGACCGTGGAACTCCTTAAAGCTAGGATTCTAGAAAAGACTGATCTTATGCTTGCTCCACTTACTGTGAAAGATTGTGGGAGCTGAAGCTGGCTCGTCTGCCTGCCCGTGCTCTGGAGAGCTACGGCGCTCCGCTGGAGCTGATGGAAGAAGGCAGAACTAAGCTCAGAACGTGTGAGCTCCTTTAGTTTCTCTCCGTTACAGTTCTGCCTTCAGCCGAATCCATCCCAACATTTCCCTTCGCATGAGCCAATAAATTCCTATTTTTGCTTCAGACAGTTTCTGTCGAGTTCTGTGGTTTACAACAAGGGGGAAAATCTGTAATGGTTCCAGTCTTCCCTCACTGTTCACAACTTGCATCAGGCGGGGAATCTACAGATGAAGGTGGCTTTCTCAGAAAACCGAGAGAGAGACAGTGTAAACATGGAGAGCAAGGGAGAGCTCGTAGCGCCCCAGCTGCCCCACCAGGGAGCCAGGCAGCCGCCCACTTCCCATCTTGCAGCCCTGGACCTGTGCTATGCCTCTGCCTCTAGAGTCTTCTTTGGGCCACATTTTCTTGCTCTGCAGGCTGTGGGTTGGCTCTCCAGATCTGGTTCCCTCAATCAAGTCTGGGGCTTCATGTGCCTTGGCTCTGTCTGATTTGGGGCCGGAAAATCTAGTTCAGTGAGTTTAGAAACCCACTCCCTGGTGTCAGTGGGAGTTTAAAATGAGATCCGGTGGCGTCTGTGTCCACCTCTGCTCCTCATCACATTTTATTCATTTATTTTGTGTGTCGGGGACAAGAATGAGCAGACAAGCCCGAAGGGTCTGTTCTCTGCCACCACTGTGTCAATCCTTGGGATCAGGCATGGCAGCAAGAGCCTTTTCCCACTGAGTCTGCTCACTGGCCCTTTCTTATTTGGTGTGCGCATGTGTGCATGTGTGCGTCACATGCGTACGTGCATGTGTGCGTGTGTGTGCATGTGTGCGTGTGTGTGTGTGGTGTACATGCTTGTGGGAGTCAGTTCTCTCTGTGGGCCCAGGGTCTCAGGACCAAACAACCACAGTCGTTGGACCAGGCTTGGCAGCAGGTGCCGTCACTTACTGAGACTGGTTGCTAGCCCATCAAAAAATACTTGTGTAAACTCAAGAAGTCCTTGTTTTTTACTGCTGAGTAGTACTCTAATATGTATATATTCCATACTTTCTTCATCCATTCTTCAATTGAAGGGCATCTAGGTTGTTTCCAGGTTCTGGCTATTACAAACAATGCTGCTATAAACATAGTAGAGCGTATACTTTTGTTGTGTGATAAGGCCTCTCTTGGGTATATTCCCAAGAGTGGTATTGCTGGGTCCATGGGTAGGTTGATCCCGAATTTCCTGAGAAACCTCCACACTGCTTTCCAGAGTGGTTGCACAAGTTTGCATTCCCACCAGCATTGGATGAGTGTACCCCTTTCTCCACAACCTCTCCAGCAAAGGCTATCATTGGTGTTTTTGATTTTTGCCATTCTGACAGGTGTAAGATGGTATCTTAAAGTTGTCTTGATTTGCATTTCCCTGATCGCTAAGGAAGTTGAGCATGACCTTAAGTGTCTTTTGGCCATTTGAACTTCTTCTGTTGAGAGATCTCTGTTCAACTCAGTGCCCCATTTTATAATTGGGTTGATTAGCCTTTTACGGTCTAGTTTCTTGAGTTCTTTATATATTTTGGAGATCAGACAAGGCCAGCCGGCCTGGGTCTGAAAAAGCCTGGGTTAAAACCGGTCTCGCTGAACATAGTGGACAATGAGGACTACTGAGACCTCAAGAACAATGGCAATGGGTTTTTGATCCTACTGTACCTATTGTTTCGTGGGAGCCTAGGCAGTTTCGTGGATGCTCACCTTACTAGACCTGGATGGAGGTGGGTGGTCCTTGGACTTCCCACAGGGCAGGGAACCCTGATTGCTCTTTGGGCTGATGAGGGAGGGGGACTTGGTTGGGGGAGGGGGAGGGAAAGGGGAGGCGGCGGCGGGGAAGAGACAGAAATCTTTAATAAATAAATAAATTAATTTAAAAAATACTTGTGTACACTTGTGGTGTCTAACTACGTGGATGAGGTGTTTATGTGCCGCAGTGTGAGCAGAGGTCAGGGGACAACTTCTGGGAGTCACGTGACTCTTCCCACCATGAAATCCAGGGATCAAGCAGGAGTCATCAAGCCTGCACATCAAAGACTTTCACCTGCTAAGCTGTTCCACGGGTTTTGTTTTTATAAACAGACTTGAAGATTGACATTGTCTTTAAAATTGTATTTTATCTTCTTTCTATTTCTGTGAGGAGTGTGGTGCTTACACATAGCCAGAAGAGGGTGTCAGGCACCCTGGAGCTGAAGTCACAGGTGGTTGTGAGCTGCCCGACATGGGTGCTGGCAACTGAACTTATCCTCTGGAAGGGCTGACACTATTCTTAACTTCCCAGCCATCTCCTCAGCCCCAGGACCAAACTTCCTAAATGTGAGGGGAAGCTTGGTTAAGGTTGGTGAGGGAGCCCCAGCTGCAGGGATCCAGCCCCTCAGGACTTGCTGGGTCTTAAATCAGTCCTGCTTACTTATGGCCCTGACAACACCGTGCCGTGTGAACGCTTCCGTCCCCAGCTGATTAATGTGTTTTAGAATTTCCCCCACCATCAACACGGATGAGTTGATTAGCAAATTAAAAATTTCCCTCTCCTTTCGGCAACCACTAAATCACATTTGTTTTAATTCATTGATTTAAATTAGGGATGGTTGCCCTCCCGACAAGTCTCCATCTCACGGGGGGAAATCATTTGAAAAGTTATTTATCTTAATATCAATTAAGACTGGCTAATTAGACCTAACTTTGGCAGTTGGGCACACTGAACTTGAAGGGACTTAAGTCCTGATGGTGTTGGGACTTGGAAAGAGTGCAGGGCTGGGGGGACAGGAAGTAGAAGTAGAGAGTTCGGGATGACCCTGCATTCCATGCTGGTTCAGTAGCCCCCGCCAGGAAGTCATTACACTTCCCTTCTGGGGGGGTTCTGTACAAGAGAAGGGCGTAGCTGTTATCTGTCAGGCACACTGGTTGGCGTTCTGGGACTTCATACGCAGTTCCCATTTTGATGCCTACAGGGGCACCCAGTTCTGATATAAAGGGCACTTTAAGGCTAAGACAAGGGTGGGCACATTTAGTGACATGGCACGCCCTCCTTCACACCTCAGAGTCCAAGCTGCAGAAGATTGTGTGGTCGTAGGAACTGACCCCAGATCAAGGCAGGTTCATGTGCCTGTGAGTCTTTATTGGACTTTGGTAAGACCTATGCTGCCTGGACCAAAGTCAAGCCACCTCACTGTGGCTGGGACACAATGGACATGTGCCGTAGTGTGGAAGTGGTCGCCAGCCCCCCCGTTGGTCTCATGAACTCTTGAGGCTCCCGGAGGTGGTTCCTGGAGGCTGGGCAGGTATTAGGGTGGAGAGGAGCCAGCCAATCCTTTCCTCAGCTGCTTATGACGTCAGGGGCCAAGCATCCTTTCTCAGGCTGAGCACTCATCCGTCTCATAGTTTCTGCATCTTGACTGGTTGTGGGTCTCTGTTAATTGCTAAGGGTTGAGAGGTGTGTTCATCTATGGGTACGGGGACAAGTTATCAAGGCTCGGTTTAATACTTTGTCTCTTTAGCTTGATAATAATAGTAGTTTCTCCACTAGACCCAAATCAAAGGTTCTTGGCCTAAGAATGATGCCAGGTATAAGTGATGGTGGGGACCTATAGGTCCATGTCATATAATTCTGTCTTTGTAGCTTTGTATCCTGTCTTCTCTGGACCCTCTTTAAAAAAGCTTACCCATGACCTTCAATGTGACAAATACAAGCAAGGGACTGGGACCCTCAGGAGCCACGTTCAAATACTGCCTGCCATGAAGTTCCATCATGTGCCAAGGAAACAAACTTGATTGCTTACCATTGTCTGGCTTATAGGAGCAGCCTTCTGGGAGCCCCTTTGGTAGTCCCCATATTAGGCAGACAGAAGGCAGGGTCAGCACACAAGAGTCCTGTGGTCACTTCCCTCCCTGAGGGAGAGCATTTGTTCCATCAGGAGGCCTCCCTGCTGTCTCCCACCCAGAATCTTCCACAATTCTGCTTAGACAGATGTGTGGGATCGGTGTTGTGCAGATTGGAGCCTCCAGGCTTTTCCTCTTCTGCATGGACACACAGAGCTCCCATCTCAGGGAGTCCTGGCAGCCCTCCTGGCCATCCACTCCCACTCCAGTGAAGGTACAGTTTACCTTTCTGGTGCTACTGATGTTCAAGGACAGAGGCTGAGTTTGAACCAGCTTAAGGAGACTAGGTGCTCCTGGGCACTGTGATTCAGTGGAGACCTATCACACCCATGGAATCAAGGTCCAGTTCCATGTGACCCGCACAGGCTCAAGTTCAGGAGACCATTGGTGGGTGAATCCGAGAAGCCTAAGAAGGCCAGCAATGTTTTAGGCCTGGTCTCCATTTCCTATTCCAGGCAGCCCACAGACAGGGCTCCCAGAGTGAGGGGGGAGGAGGCAGCTGGGGATTAGAAGTGTCTTTTCTCTCCCTTCATTAAAAATGACACCTCTCGTTTATTTTGAAGGGAATAGCAGCTGTCTTGAGGGCTCCTTGCCTGACACCTCGAAATTTTTCTCTGTTAAGAATTTGAAAAATATGCAAATATTCTTCGTGGAACCAGAAACACTTCTGTTTTAAACGGGTTGGTTCTGATGAAGACAGATCTCGTTCCAAGGTCTCCCTTTCCTGGTGCCCTGAGCCAGCGATCATCTTCCCTGTGAAATGAGTTTCTGCCGTATTTTAAGCCTCTGCAAAGAGAGAGAGATGGCGGGTGGCAAAGACTGATTACAACAAATTGCTCTCACGCCAGCTCTTTCACAACGTAGCCTATTAGGGGAGCTCGGCACCCCGGGGGAGCTGCACTTTGGATCCGGAGCTGAGCACCCTGGGTGGGGCTCAGCAGGTTCAGGCTTGAGGACTAATGCACTCAATTGCTCCTGAGCCCCGGCAGGGGATTTCATGACCAGTGCAACCCACCGTGTTGAGTGAGGAGTCTGGCACCATTGACCTCGCTGCTACCAAGGACCGGTGTCTCCCCTTGATCTGGGCTTGGGACCACGGACCTCACCCACCCTTGGTCTGCTCTGGGCCTGAGGTAACCTGCCCTGTGACTTCAGATTGCCAGCACTTATGGCTTGCAGAAGCCACACCCCATCTCCATCTTCATCTTCACAGCTTTTTCCAGGCCTGTGTGTGTCTTTGTATCGCAGTTTTCACCTTTTGATAAAGATACGGTCAGGCAGTGGGATCGCATCCTGGCCTGATGCCCCAGTTCCATTTCTGTTGCTCTGATGAAAACGCTCTGATGAGAAGCAACTTGGAGTAAAGGGGTTACTTAGTTTTACAGCGTCATCATTGCGAAGCCGTGGAGTCAGGAACTCAAGGCAAGTTGTCACATTGTATCCAAGGGCAGAGAGGGAATGGCTACATGCATGTCTGTGATTGTTCCACTCACTCTCTTCCCTTAAAGGGTCCAGGACACCCTGCCTAGGGAACAGTGTCATCCGCCAGGGGAAGATCCTCCCATATCTGCAGCGATATTTCACTTGTATTAATAGATAAAGCTTGCCTGAAGAACAGAATGAAAAATAGCTACACGGGTCACTCTGACAGACCAGGCAGTGGTGACACACCTTTAATCCCAGTAGCCACACTAGTTTGCCATAGAAACTGGGTGGTAGTGGTGCACGCCTTTAATCCCAGCACTAGAGAGGAACATAAAACAGGTGGAGACAGCTCTCAGGCAATCTCATTCTGAGGATTCCTGGAGGCAGGATCGCCATTTCAGACTGAGGTAGAGGTAAGAGCCATTGACTGGCTGTTTTGCTTTCCTGACCATCAGGTTGAACCCCAATTTCTGTCTCTGGGTTTTTATTTTGTGATGCACAATTAATAAAAACTCAGGGAGAGAAATTGGGGTTCAACCTGAAGACCCAAAAAGCAAAACAGACAGTCACCAGCTCTTACCTCCACTTCAGTCCGAAATAGTGATCCTGCCTCCAGGAATCTCAGAAAGAGACTGTCTGAGAGCTGTCTCCTACAGTCTTATATTCCTCTCTAGGGCCTTGATTAAAGGCAGGTACCACCTGGTTTCTATGGCAACTAGTGTGGCTACTGGGATTAAAGGTGTGTGTTACCACTGCCTGGTCTGTAAGACTGACCCGCATGGCTGTTTTATTCTCAGATCTTCAAGCAAGCTTCACTTATTAAAATACAGTTGAAATGCCACTCCATTTTCATGCTACCCACATCCTCGGCATAACCAGGACAATTCCCGACAGACATTCCCATCCCTCACTGAGATTCTCTTCCCCGGCGATTCCATGTTGTGTTAGGTTGACAATCAAAACTAGCTATCGTACTTGACTTATAATGGGGCTTTATCCAAATAAGGTCATATGCCCACACTTGGGTCTAAGACTTGAACATATGTTTTGGGGAGATACAATTCAACCCATGACACCTCCCAGCTGTGAGAATCCTTCATGGGTCGGCATATGCCTGGGCCAGATCCTAGGATGGCAAAGCTAGGACAGCTGGCTCTGCCCCACCCAGCTGAGAGCGGCAGAAACACACACGAAGGGAGAGATGGGAAAGACATAACCAAATACAGTCACTGTGACCCTGGGGTGGAGAGCAGAGCCTTTGCTGAGGCTGCTCTGTGGGGAGAGGGGGCTTGTGGGAAATGTCCTTAGAGGGCCTCCCACTCAGGTTCCTATGGGTGTAGAAGATACGTTCCATTCCCTTCTGCCAGCTGCTTTTGTGTTTCAGGATTTGCCTTCGAAACGTTAGATCTTTGTGACGTCAGCAGTGACTCAGCAGTTAAGGGTGTGTTTGAATCCCAGCGTCCACAATGAGAAACACGTGACCACTATAAATCCAGACCCAGGGAGAGACAGTACCTACGCCCTCTGTGGGCACATGTACTCACACATACATACATATTACCCAAACACATACATGTAATTAAAAATAAACCCAAAGTTTACAGTCCTGATCTTATGCAAGCTCTACGATACCCCTATAGGCTGGTATTTTAATCCCCAAACCGTCAATGAAGAAACTGAAACTCAACAGTGACCCCACACATCCCAAGGTTAAGCCTCTGGCAGCTGGATGGAAGCACAAGTCAGCAGGACTGCTCACCTTCCTGTTTTCTCAAGACCAAGGCAACCGTGCGCCAAGACCACTGCTTGCTGGCAAATTAAGAGTCCTTGGGGAAGATCCTCTGCTGAGCGCAGTGTTGAACCAAGCTGCTCTCAGAAGTTGCTCCGCAGCATATTTCCAAGTAAATAAGATGATGGGGGAATTAGGAGAGGGAATGGAAGGTTCAGGGATGCCACACACAAGCAGGGGACTCACGAGACAAATCAAGGCCGACAACGTGTACCGCTCATCATCCCCCAACAGGATCCGACACACAAAAGCGATGATTAGATCCAGTTGGCGCTGTATATTCAGACTCGTGAAGTGCTTCTGAGCGGCTCGTGGAAGTTTTACTGGCAGATTATTTAAATTGGCTGGGATTGGAACATTGCCACAAAGATTGAAAGCTGGATGGCTGCCTGTAAACAGAGAGCGCCATAAACGGCAGGGGCAGGGCACTTGATGACGCTCCGGGATTTGTAGGACTTGCAGAAGTTCCTTGTTTTAATTAACTCCTCTACTAGTAATTAAAGTAAGTAGGTGTAGCTGAGAAAGGGGCCGTGGTGGGAACACTCGAAAACATATATGGGATCCAAAGGCCCATAAAACAGCACAACTGCATCCGATGCAGCAACGAAAGCATCCGCATCCTCAGCCACAGCATCATCAACAACCACAGCATCAGCAACCAACATCTACTATGTCATCCACTGACAAATACCACTATGACATCCTCAGATGCCACAATCTACAAAACCCACAATAGCAACCACCATATCAGCATTCATCACTATGGTAAACACCATCATGCCATCACATAATACTACCATAACCATGATATCTACAAAAAAAAAACACAATAAAAGCCACAACATCAGCAACCATCCTCCAACAACCACCAGAATATCATCAGACACCACAACCATGATTCTTCTTCCTCAGCTACCACATCATCAACCACCACCATAACGTCCACAACAAAAATACCACTGTGACAACCATGATCATGACATCATCATATGGTCTAGCCATGAAATCTACCAGAACCGCAATAAAATCATGACCCACCATTACCATGGCAACTACCACCACAACACCATCACACAATAAACCTACAACTTCTACCTACTCAGCCTTGACATCACCAACAATCACAATAATCACCATGACATGGACCCCATGACCCCCTGGATAGCACCACAACCATGATAGCCATCTCTACAGCCACAGCATCACCAACAGCCGCGATAGTGCACATCACGACATACTAGGAATGTCACCAGCTGTAAGAGCAGCAACCACCACAATGGTCACTACCAAATGTCTTCATCCACCAGTACCACCACATTGCCTACCACCATGATATCAGAGCCTCCTCATTATGACATCATCAACACAATAGCAGTAACACCATGGTACACCATCATCACCACCACCAACTATAATAATATCAAAAGAATTACACTGTTGCACGCCATATTAACTGTCACCAGAGCAATGACAACCACTGCCTCTATGAGTCCAACCCTCATCTCAGCTACAGCCGCAGTCACATCACCAAGACCCCTCACGGCATCTACAACTGCCACGCCATTATCAACACCACCACAGGAACAACAACTGCCCCAATGCCAACCAACACAACCCTAGCTCAACAACCACCACCTCAACCAGAAACTCGGTGAGACCATCGCCAGAAGCACACACAGCAACTGTTCCCATGACAACCCCCACAATAAAATCAACACATCAACAGCAGCCACTGCCCTCATGGCAGCATCAACAATGCTCCAGCGAGCCTGGCTTGAAAACTGCAGTGGCTGTGCCTGGGGACGGTGATTGATAGGAGGGATTGACCCTCCTCTTGAATCTGGCTCCTGAAGGAGCGACTCCAGGCTTTGGGTGCTCAGCAATGAAGAAGGGCTTGTCCACCTGGTCTCACCCATTTTAGATGTTCCGCGTCTAAAATGCCAACATCAGAAAAGTGGGGACTGCTCATTCTTTTCTTCATGTTGTTGGCATTGGCAACACCTAGGTGAGCTTAGCATTTCCGAGTCAGTGAGCAAAGCAACGAAGATGAGGGGCGGGGGTCTGCAAATGTCAGGCCGGGCATCAGCCTCCAAGATGGCGTGCGGCAATTGAAATGGCCTCTGTGAAGCTGGTCTCTGCCTACCTCTCAGACCACCACTGTCACTCATATTTGGCTTCAGGATAAACTATCTGTGTTTGAACTGAATAACAATGCCGGTGAAGGTATCTTCTGCCCCAGTTGGTGCCTTAGAAAGTTTTGGGGCTTCCTGCTGGTACTAAGTGAGGTCCACCCTACTTTATACTGAGACCAAAGGGTGCCCCAAATTTATTTTTTGCATTAATAAATTACAGAAAAGCATCTCCCTCCAATGCAGGAATGGTCCTTCATGCTTACCTTCAGTCAGCAGAGCTAAAGCCTGGTGATTCTGTTTCTCACTAGAGGACACTCCTGAGGACTGGGGGGGGGGGGGGGGGCAGATGATTGTGGCTTCCAGGCAAGTGAGCACAAACTTTGCCTGGGTGTCACCTTTTCTGAAAGGGATCCAATGACTTTTCTCAAGTTCAGCAAGCCCCAAATTCTTCAAGTCCTGGCTCAGCTGCCTTCCCTGGGGCTGGAGTTTCCCCAGCAAGGCCTGAAGTTCCTATTATCATGCAAATATGTTAATAGAATAACATTTCTCTCCATCAGGAGCCATTATTAGGAGTTCCTGTACAGCTCTGAATTGGAAATGAGACGGCTGGAGTCCCTGGGGGAACGCCTGACTTCTGGTAGGAAGAACATTTCTCAAAGTCCTTTTAGTCCTGGTGATAGCCCCTGCCTCACGGAGGGGAGGGGGTGGGGGTGGGGTCACATCTTTCTCAAAGGTTGGTTTTCAAGTCCACAAAATGAGTGGGTTAGGCCCTGTGGTCAGCATCCCCACCTCTGGTTCCTACCTTTGGGTAAGTTATAGAACGCTGTCTGTCATTAAATATGAGTTGGTAGACGTCAGCATTCCCAAAGAAGAGAATCACATGAGTGTTTTTTTTTTTTGGTTTTTCGAGACAGGGTTTCTCTGTGGCTTTGGAGCCTGTCCTGGAACTAGCTCTGTAGACCAGGCTGGTCTCGAACTCACAGAGATCCGCCTGCCTCTGCCTCCCGAGTGCTGGGATTAAAGGCGTGCGCCACCACCGCCCGGCATGAGTGTTTGTGTTTGCAGCCATCTTTGACTGGCCTTAAGTCCACGCCATCATGCTTAGACCTGGGGATTGGGGGTCACATGACCAGATGGTGACCCACTGACCAGAGCCCTCTGTGTGACTCACTACCATGTCTTCACCCATCACAGATAAACGTTTGCACCTTGTCCACTTTGGAAAGGAATTCTGAATAAAGTGAACCGATCTCTGCGGACCTGTGCCCTCACCTCTCACAGGCAAATCTTACCCGTGGATGTTAGAGTGGACAGCAGACAGAACAAAGCCTGTGTTCAACACGCTGAGAAACTGCTGGGGGTTACAATGAAAAGATTCCCTTGAGTCTCCAGAGAGATTTTTGGACTTTTACACAGTGTTGAAACTGTGAAAGACCATGGGGACTTTTGAAGTTGGACTGACTGCCTTTTGCACTATGATACGGCTATGAGCTTATGGAAGCCATGGAGTGGACCATGGTGCTTTGGATGGGGATAAGCCCCATAAGCTCATGTATTTTGAACACTTGTTCCCCAGTTGGTATAACTAATTTGGAAGGATTAGGAGATGTGGCCTTGTTGAAAGAGGTCTGTCACTTGGGGTGGTCTTTGAGGTTTCAATGAACCACAGCATCCCAGTTAGTTCTCCTGCTCACTGCCTTTGGGCTTGTGGATCAGCTACTTCTCTAGTGCCATGTCTATCCACCTGCTGCCATGACCCCTGCCATGCATAGACTCTAACCCTCTAGAACTGTAAGAAAGTCCCCAGTAAACTCCTTCTTCTGTAAGTTTCCTTGGCCAAAGTGTCTCTGCACAGTAAATGTCAAGTAACTTAGACAATTAGTATCACAGTATAAGGCATAGTCCAACTTTAAAAGTCCCATAATCATTATTATCAGCATTGTGGTGGTATGAACAGATATGACCCCCATAAACTCATGCGTTTGAATGTTTGAGCTACAGAGGCTGGCACTATTAGGATGTGTGGCTTTGCTGGAGTAGGTGTGGCCTTGTTGGAGGGAGTGTTTCACTGTGGAGGTGGGTTTTGAGGTCTCCTATGCTCAAACTATACTCAGTGTGGCAGACAGTTCACTTCCTGTTGCCTACACTTGAAGGTGTAGATCTCTTGGCTCCTTCTCCAGCACCATGTCTGCCTGCATGCTGCCATTTCCCACCATGATGATAACGGACTAAATCTCTGAAACTATAAGCCATTCCAACTAAATGTTTTCCTTTATAAGAATTGCTGTGGTCATAGTGTCTCTTCACAGCTATAGAAACTCTAATTAAGGCAGAATTGGTACCAGGGACAGGAGTATTGCTGTGATAGGCCTGATTATGCTTTCATTTGGAGGAATGTAAATTTTGGAAATTTGGGTTAGAAAAACAGTAGAATGTTTTAAGTGCTACTTAATGGGTCATACTAGTAGGAGCATAAAAAGACGGGGTGCTGATTTGAAAAAATATCCCAGAGACATAGACACAGCCCAGCACAGTGGATGCTTCCGCAGGTGAGGTTCCTTCTCTCTGGGTGTCTCAGGTTTGTGCCAAGTTGACAAAGGCCAGCCATTGTATTGTATAATCCACTGTGATGATCACAGAAATGACCTGAATGGACATACTTAGACCCTGCAGTGAAGGACGCATGGATGATTTGACTGGACACACTTTAGAACCTGCTTTGTTGGACACAAAAATGCCACAAATAGATCCCTATAGCCTACTGTGTTGCACACACAGTAATGACACGAATGTCCTTTTCCCTCTTTTCCTGCTCATGTGTGTGCATGTGTGTGCACATGTGCACATGCCGCATTAGTGCAGGTGCCTATGGAGGCTAGAAGAGGGTGTTGAACCCCCTGGAGCTGGAGTTTCATGTGGTGGTGGTGAGTCACCCAGCGCGGGTGCTGGGTACTGAACTCTGGTCCTTTGGAAGAGCAGCAAGCAGTCCTGTGATTCATGACACCAGCCTCCTTAGCTGTCTGGCTTTGGGCTGATTTTATCCCCTTCACCTACAGCTCAGCCCCACCTAAGTTTGTTATTTACTTGAAATTCACTATACAAGCATTTCAGCTAATTCTGACTTCAATATTAAGACAGTTCACGTATAATTTAGTAACTTAACAATAATAACTTGTATTTCTTTTTCCGATCCTTTATGCTAATGTTGTATTTTACTTTGATATTTGTTGACGCTCCATGGAAGAATGTTTTCTTTGCTGCCCCTGTTTTGCTTTGCTTGATTAGGTCGGGGCTTTCTCTGTAGCCCAAACTAGCCTGGAACTGGCTTTCCTTTGGCCTGTACCTTCTGAATGATGGTAGCCACATAGGTGAATGGCTCTTCCTCGTCCTGTATTTTTCTTTAGCTGTTAAATTATATTTTGGAAAATGAATATAAAAGTAATTATATTTGTTGACAGCTTTCCAATTTTGACTGGTTTGCCTTGCGAAAGTAGTGTAAACATTTCTTCACGCTTTCCTGGCCAAGCGTTCTCTCGTTTGGGTTATTTTTCAAAGTCCTAGTATTCCTCCATTTTTGCACAATGCATTTTTTTTGATTACTAAATTTCACATTTAAGAACTTTTTATTTCTTTATTTTGTTTTAGTTTTTAAATGGGCCCTTACACTATAGCCCAGGAGACCTAAAACTCTCTATGTAGCCCAGGCTGAACTTACTGCAATCCTCCTGTCTCAGCCTCCTGTGTGCTTTGACTTCAGATTTCAGCCACCATACCTTGCTTCTTAAATACAGTTTTAAAGCTATCACCTTGCTATGTCATGTGTGGGTTTTGAAGACACATTTGTAAGAGGTCTTACTTGTGTTCTCCTGTACGAAAGCCCCTTTCCTCTAGTTCTGTGGTCTCTTCCTTGCAGCGTCTGGTTGACAAACAGTGATGCTTCTACATGTGGCTTTCCATATGTTTGCCCTGATGGCACTTATTAAGCTTCTTGGACTCATGCATTAATTAGAGTTTTATCAAATCGCAAAAGTTATAACTCTTACTTACTCAGATATGTGTTTTGACCTTTTGGAATCTCTGTTCTGGCTCCTTGAATTACAAGCACACACAATGCTCAATTTTGCCCAACAACCCTTGTCACGAGCCATTTCCCCCCAAAAATCATTACAGGAACCATCACCCTGGGGAGTCTGCAGAGAACCCCACACCCATAATTATGTTCTATTGACAGAACCTGCCCCAGACCCAATTAACTTATCTGTTAGCAGAATACGCCTCACACTCCAGCTATCCAGGGAACCAGGTGTCACAACTTGTGACTTCTTGGCCTACCTATCCGAATGTAACCTCTTGGCCTATGTGATGAACCTGGCCTACGTGACCGGGACCACGCGGCGAGATCCTGTGCCCTGCCCACCAAGTCCTCATGCAGGGCCTATATAAGCAGCAACCATGATCCTAATAAAGGGGGCTTTGACAAATCTGCTTAGCCTCATTCTTCTGTCCTAGCTCATTCCCTTCCAGGTAGCGCCCCTCCGAGACCCTGGAATAACTGATTGCAGGGTGGGTTACAAACCCCTAGACTGAGTAACCCACCCAACGCAATCGACAAACCCTCCCAAGGGCTATGCTATTGACAGTCCCCTTCTTCTTGTGTTTCTGTCCTTCTGTGTCTTTGAATCCCCTGACCCTGTTGTCTTCTGCCTTTACTCTGCTGCTACAGCAGATGCAGGGCATTCACTTTTCAGACCCTTCACACGGCCTTCTCCGCACATGTCTAGGGTTCCCCTGAGTGATTTTTGGTGCCTTCTGTTTTATTCATTGTTTTCAATTTCCCTTAGGCCCTCAAGAATATGAATTATACCATTTGATGACCCTCTCGTTTTGTTTGCTTGTCTCTGACTCCTGGGCTTGCTTCTGTCAAACACATTTCCTGTGCAATCGGTCATATTATCTGTCTTTTCTTGTTTCACAATCTTTACATGACCCCCAGCACCCAGCCTAAGTGTTGCTGAGCCTTGCTGGGTTTCGTCATCCTTCAGGGTTGCCTGAGTTTGGCTCTTGCTGACGTTAGCTCGCCTGCGCACCCAGCTGTACATTTTGAGACCTGTTCTTTGTGTCACCTACAACAGTCACCTCTATTCAGCAACAGTTTGAGCCTGTTGACAGGTCACATATCTGGTCTTTCTCGACGGCCTCGGGGCTTAGAGTCTCCTGGGGATTCCAGGTATCTGTTCTGGGAATTGTTTGTCTCACTGTCAGGATTTTACCCCAGAATTCCTGGCTAGCTCTTCACCTTAGCGCTTCTTGATAGGCTTTTTCAAATGCTTTAACGTCTCACTCTGTGTGCTTGGTGCTTAGCATTTAGCTTCTGCCTTTTGTGAAACTTTATGCAAATATCTGAAGTCCATTTTTAACATTTTTTTTTACATATAAGGAGAAAAGGCTTATTTCTGCTCATGTTTTTCTTATTGATTTTATTGAGCTATGCATTTTTCTCTGATCCCCTCCCTGCCTCTCACCCCAACTTCAAACCTCTCCCATGGTCCCCATGCTCTGAATTTACTCAGGAGATCCTGTCTTTTTCTACTTCCCATGTAGATTAGATTTATGTATGTCTCTCTTAGGGTCCTCATTGTTATTTAGGTTCTCTGGGCTTGTGATTTGTAGGCTGGTTTTCATTGCAGGCCCATACCTGCTTTAGAAATTCCTACTGCCCAGTAGCCTTTAAGTTACCTGCCCACTTGGGCATGGCCTCTTATACTATATATGTCGATGTAAAATTTGCATCTGGCCTCTTTTCTGGCTGCAGGATTCGGTTGCTGTTCCCTGTTCCAGCAGAGGATTGTGATTTGTGAATCTACCATTACATAAATAACCCTCTATTATACTCAATTCTGAGCTAGTGTGGGATTTCTCTTAAGTGTCCTTCTTCACGCTCCAGCCCAGGTCACTGGCTCAGTACTGCTGCTGTAGCGTTTGATGCCTCAGGCCGGCTCTGGCCTTTTTAATTTTTTTTGTTTTGTTTTGTTTTTCGAGACAGTTTTCACTGTAGCTATCAAGCCTGTCCTGGAACCCAGAACTCTCTCTTGTAAACCAACTAGGCTGGCCTCAAACTCACAGAGATCCACCTGCCTCTACATCCTGAGTGCTGGGATTAAAGGTGTGCACCACCATTGATGTAGGAGGGTCGTCTATCTGTTGCTTTCATTGGTTAATTAATAAAAAAAACTGCTTGGCCTGATAGGTCAGAACATAGGTGGGTGGAGTAGACAGAACAGAATGCTGGGAAGAAGGGAAGTGAGTCAGACGCCATGGAGCCAGCTGCCAGATCAGACATGCTGAATCTTTCCTGGTAAGCCACCACCTCATGGTGATACACAGATTACTAAATATGGGTTAAAGCAAGATGTGAGAATTAGCCAATAAGAGGCTAGAACTAATGGGCTAGGCAGTGTTTAAAAGAATACAATTTCCATGTAATTATTTTGGGTAAAGCTAGCCGGTGGCCGGGAGCTGGGCGGCGGGAAGCAGCCCACAGCTCCTTCTACACACCATCACCCCATTTTTAACATTCTTAAGTCCCTGCCTTCCTCAGGGCTGAGCATCTAGAATCCTTTGCTCTGGAACCCTTCTCCTTGCCTTGGTGAGATCTCTCATCCCGACTCTTCACCTGGGTTTTCCACCCTCTGGGGAGACAGTGTCCATCTTGCTTACTTTTCTGGGGTTTCCAGCCTATACTACTAGATACCTGGTGTTCCTCACACTTGCTCAGGACTGCCCCATTTGGTTCAGCACAGGGGAGCAACGACCATCTCTCTGATGAATCTGAAGTCAGTAAAGACAGCCCAGCCTTTCACTCACTGTCTGGCCTCTCGTTTGTAATCGCCTGGAAGATATTTCCTGCCCTGCCATTATCTCTGAGTCACATGTCCCAAACAAACTTCTTATCTTTGCTTTGGCATCAGCCCTTCTTTTCAGTCACCCAGTGTCTGACAACATCAAGTCTTGGCCATCTTTAAACATTAACTTTATTGTCTACCTCCTCTTCAATCCATTCAGCTTCAAAGTACATCAGTTCTTTGAAGATCTATTAAATATACTCCCTTCTCTCAATTTCAACCCAACTTTACTGGGACAAGTCCCTGTCAACTCAATAATAGCTTTCCAGAGGGGACACTGAGGGGGAGGCAGGCTGATGGCATAGACACAGAGTGCCTCTCAAGGAGAAGCAGGGTCTGCCAACTCCTCAGTCCACCTGCATCCCAGGTCCTCTCCTCACCACATCCCCCCCATTGAGTCTCCCATCTCCTTCTCTCTTCTGAGCTCATTCTTATTTTCTATCCCACATAGCCATACATATACGAAAACCTCTCAGATTAAATATGGCTTCCTCTGGGAGATTCCGTGTGTGTGTGTGTGTGTGTGTGTGTGTGTGTGTGTGAGCATGTGCATGTGGAAGCCAGATATTGAATGTCTTCCTTGGCCACTCTCCACAGTAGTTTTTGAAACAGGGTCTCTTCACCAACCCCAAAGTTTATCAGTTCAATCAGACTGATTGGTCAGCAAACCCCAGGGATCTCCAGTCTCTGCTTCCCAAGGTATGGGTTACGGGCATACGTTGACAGGATCACATTTTGTGTGGGCACTAGGGATTCAAGCTTAGATACACATACTCTACAGCAAGTGTGCTGATCAATGAGCTACCACTATTCCCCTCTCTTTCGGTTTTTCACCTGTGGTGTAGGGTGAATGCTCATTTTCCAGGGTATACTTCTGCAGTCACATGACTTGGTAGTTGCTCCACCCACCAGAGAGGCTGAACTTCTGTATACCTAGCTCTCCTGCTGCTGTCACAGACAGGATGGGGGACCCATACTTGTTGACTCAGCAAAAGCCTGGGGGATGTAGACATTGGATACTCTACACTGGTCAGTTCAGAGCAGACTCATGGGAGCTCAGGTAAGCACCAGGAGGGGATGTTGGCCTACTGTTTAATGTCACACTGCCTCGTATCATCCTGGCTAGCTTTCAGCTGGCAGCGTGGAATCCACTCCATAACAGGGAGTGTTCCTGTCATGGCAGCATGTTTCACTTCAAACCTACTTCACCATTAGAAATTGCACCAGAATCTTCCTCCAAGAGCCTTCTGCCCAGTTGTCTGTTCTTGCTCTGAACCTGCATTGACAAGTGCTACCATTTATGTGGTGAGGAGTGGAGTCTGCTGAGAACCCTGGGCTGTGTCAGGTCATCTGCTCACTGTGATATCACAGCAACCCTGCCAGGGAAATCTGTGTGATTCCCCCAAGGTTTCCAGGTGCTTGTGATGTTCCAGTTCAGGCCTGAGATGTGAGGGAAGAAGCCTGTGGGCCCCAGCTCCCAGGCTAACTGGCCACCATCCCACCCCAGCCATCGTCCTATCTCAACCATCATCTATTCCCAGCTTCTTGGTCATCTAGCTACAATTTTATCCCAGCCACAATCTAATTCCAGCTGCTAGGGTATCCAGTCACCTCCCACCCTAGCCACTATGTCATCACAGCCACCATCCTATCCCAGTGTAGTCAGAAGTTTTGCTGTCACACAGCCACTCTCAGAGAAACACACCAAGGCTTATGCTAATTATAAATTCTCGGCTGATAGCTCAGGCTTGTTGCTAGCTAACTCTCACATTTAAATTCGCCCATATTTCTGTTTATGTTTTGTCACATGGCTCTTGGCTTGTTACCTCATTTTCTACACATCCTGCTTACTCAGAGGCTGGCTGGTGTCTCCAGACTCCACCCTTCCTCCCCCCATCATTCTCTCTGTGGCAGGCTGTCTCACCCAATCTCCTCTTGCCCCGCTATTAGCCAGTCTTTGTTAATAAGGAGCATAATCCACAGCATCCCAGCTTCTAAGCCATCTATCTATCTACAGTTTATCCCAGCCACCATTCTATTCCAGTGTATTGATCAGAGTTCTCTAAAGAAACAGAGCTTACAGGATGAATGTGCAGGTTGTGGCCCAGCTTAAAGAATATCTATCTATCTATCTATCTATCTATCTATCTATCTATCTATCTACCTATCTACCTATCTACCTATCTCCTATCTACACACACGTATGAATAGAACTTACAAAATGAATATATGTGGAATTTATTAGAGTGGCTTGCAGGCTGTGGTCCAGCTAGTTCAACAATGGCTATCTACCAATGGAAAGTCCAAATATCCAGACAGCTGGATGTCTTGGTAAGTCTTTAGTAGACACTGGAATCCTGAAGAAGAAGGCTCTAATGGCAGTGAAGGAATAAACTTGTTAGTAAGAGCAAGGGTAAGCAGGGAGAGAGAGAGAGAGAGAGAGAGAGAGAGAGAGAGAGAGAGAGAGAGAGAGAACTTCTTCCGTGTCCTTTATACAGGCTGTCAGTAGCTGATGCTCCCGGCCCTGACTGCAGGCTCAGTTTAGTCTTCCTTACCCTCCCTCCACTGCATGCAGATGGATCTTCAAGGGATTCAACATCTGCCGGTTCCCTGGATGTCTTCCCCGAAGGTCCACATCCCAATAGTCTGTTAGTTCCTGCAAACCAGAACTAGAGCAAGACTTGTGCTTGAAGCCTTAGAGGAGGGGCATTCTGGGAATGCTACAGCTAGGAAAGGGAGGTGGGGTTAGAGGGCGGGAGACAGTGTAACATGGGTGTCATTTATACTCTGGCCGAGGCCACCCCTGCGCAGCAGCAGGGTTCCACGGAAACCACCCTCTTGGAGAAATCCCTCAGAAAGAACAAAGGAGGATCCCCACACCAGCCCAGAGTTTGTCAGCATAGAACTCTCAGCTCTGGAGTGGCAGCTGGGGGGAAGCCAGGTCCTGTGCCAACACAGGGAGTTTTCAGACTCTCCTGGGAGGCAAACCTGAGGGCAGATGGACCCATCTGACCGGCACAACCAGATGTGCATCAAGTAAGGCTGTGGACCTCAGGTGAGATTAGAACAGATGGGCCCCAACACACAGTCTTTGACAGGACTTCAAGAAGTTTATCACATATCATATTATTAGAGGAAGTGCTTGCTATAGAGGCCAGAGAATGACTGACAGGCGTTGGTTCTCTCCTTCTACAGTGGGGTCCTGGAACTCAAACTTGGGTGAATAGGCTTACCGATACATGTTTTGTTGTATTTTTTCCAGTTGAGCCCACTTCCCTGCCTGTGATTTCATTCACTAGCTTCACAGTGGTCCACACTACCCGTCCAATAGACGCGGAAACCCGCATGTCTCATGTGGTTGTTTTCCTGGACAGACAATATGCAAGTCTGAGATGCTCTGGATCAGGCTGCACAGGGGGCCAGGAGAGCAGACCGTGTGGGTGCCACCAGCAAACCTGACAACCGGCATTCGGTCTCCAGAGCCCATGTAGTGGAAGGAGAGGTCCAGCTCCTGCAAGTGTCCTCTGACCTTCACGTGCACAACAGGTCACATGTGCAATATCCAAATAAATAAGAAAGGGAAATGCAATTTAAAATTTTGACATCCTGTCAAATGGTTGTCTGTTGGGGTAATCTGTATTTTCTTACCATCCTAGCTTGCATCCCATCTGAGGGGCCACATCCTGCTGGGTGCACACAGACCTGGTTGTCTAGGACAGGTCTGAGGGATGTCTCAGGCTCACCTGCCCACAGACGCTCCCTCTGATGACAGGACCCAGCTTCTCCCGAGTGTTGCCTTCTGGCTGCAGGTAAGATGTAAGCCCTGGAAGGAAGGCCCTGGAGGAAGGGCCTTCTGTTTGCCTGCCTTTGTTTCTCGCCACTGAGGGCATTCAGTCTGTTAGACACCAGAGCCAGCTTCTTCAGTCTCCCAACATGGACTGAACCCAGCAGCTCCTCAGGAATTCCAGGTCTTCGGCATCAGGCTAAGACCGTTGGAGGGAAGTATCCAGCTCCATAGACGGTGCAGCTGCAGGGTTCTCTGCCTCTCTAGTGTGCACATGGGCACTGTTGGACTAACCAGTCCCTATCATGCAAGCCAATCTGACCAATCCCTTTGTAATGCATATTGAATCTATTATTTCTGCTCCTCGCTGGTACAGGCAACATTTTTTTATCTCCATAGATAGAACAAATGGCTGATTCTGATTTGCAGGATGGGGAGGCAGATGCTGAGATGATCTGGGAAGGACAAAGCTGAGCTGAGCTTGGGGTCTCCCTTGTCCTCTGGTTGATCACTTTCGTCTTTCTTTGGCCCCAAGCCTCCACACATGCTGACCAGAGACAGTGGGCAGAGAAGATATCCCTTGGAAACGCTGCAGATTCCCGTCCCCCACCCACCAGGATCTGTGGGTTTCTCTCCTCCACCAGCTCGTCAGGCCACATTGAACTTGAGTTTCAAATGAGAAGAGAGCAGAGCTCAGAGTTCCTCCCTGCCTCTTCCAGTGCTAGATCCTGCCAAGCTGGTTTCCTGTGTCATTGCTTCCAGCATGAGATGTTCATTTGCTCTTTGAAAATAACATTTGGAGCCATTGAAACAAGTCTCTCTGGCTCAGATAAATCAAAGAGGGTGCAATGAGCGCTCAGGGTTATATTTCATTTAGAGGAGACCTGCTCTCTTGGAAAGCACCCAGGGCTTCCCAATTGAAATACAGCATCCCCCTTAATTTCATTCTTCAAGCCCCCTGCCCAACTGTCAGTTTGATTTAAGTGGCAATTCAATCCCAAAGTGAACCACAGCTTTGGATGGTTCTTGTGATTTTTCTGCATAATGTTCCCGAGTGGAAGGACTTGGGCTGAGAGACGCTGCCATCCCAACTGTTGTTCATGCGAAGTGTATAGTATCAAAGCTTAGCGTGGGTCTGGGTTAGGGAATCGGGTGTCTGCCTCCTTCACGGAGGGATCTCAGTGTGGTTTCCTCTCACTGGGAAAGTGTGAAGATCACACAGATGCTGGCAAAGATGTTCCATTAGGGTTTTTCCTTTATGGCCCTGGATATTCAATACAATGAGAGAGGTTCCTTTGCTGATTTAGACAGGAAACTGCCATGACACATAGCTTACCAAGATAAAGGGGAGCCAGAGAGATGACTCAGTCAGTAGAAATGTTTGTTGTGTAAGCATGAGGATCTGAATTTGGATTCTAGGTCCACAGAAAAGTCTGGGCATGGCCATATGAGCCTGTGACCCCTACTCTGTGGGAGGTAGAAACAGAGGGCTCACTAGGGTTTTCTGGCTTCCAGCCTAGCTCTGGATTCAGTGAGAGACCCTGTCTGAATTCAGGGAATTACGTGGAAAGTGAAGAGAAGCTCTTCTCCTTTGGCTTTCAAACGCATTTATAAACACATGCAGACACAGTTGGGGGATAAAGACACTTTGCAGCCCTTTGTGCTTCTGCTGCCTCTGGTGATGGCAAGTCCAGAGAAGCCTGCTGGTATCCATCGGACCAGCCCATCAGAAACAGTTTGTGATCCAGGAAGAGCTAGTCTGTATCCATGGCTCTCTCAGGGTCATTATCAAAACCTCATTGCCTTGTAGCTTCCCAGGAGCTATTGTTTACACAGAATGGTTCTCAGCAATGGTGTTCTGGGCGACTGTCTGCAAACCTAGCAGCAGGATGTGAGCACATTGGTTTTTCAGCACCATGGAGAGCTGGGAGGCGGGGCTCTGGCCTTCAAGCCGCCTCAGCCTACAGACAAGCCCTGTTATCCTGAACTCTAACTTCCCCCTTCCCTCTAGCCTCAGTACCTCCCTCCTCATTCTTGGAAACCATGCACTGTTGGATAAACACAGCCTCAGAGACCAGACATCCTACTGTATCATCTCCACCAAGTTCAAGGTCAAAGAGTTGGGAAACACTGGGAGAGCTTGGAAAAGAAAGGTGTGCCAGGAACTGGGTCAGGCCGGATGGGAGGGCACTCTCAAGCTAGACCCTGCCAACAAAGATGAGTGTGTGTGCACAAAGGCTTGGAGGAGCCCACCCACTACTCACAGGCAAGCCACCAAGCCCCTCTGACTGCGTACCTCCTTCTTCCCCCAGACAGAAAGTAGAGCCTGACCACAGAGATGCCCACAGCAATGAAGAAGCAGGCAAGATCCAGATAGGGAGCTTGGGGACTCAAGCCAGAGAAAAACCAAAACAAAAACACATGTATGAAAATAAAAACACAATAAGGAGGCAGATGTCTACACCTGCAGCTTCTCTCTGCGCTCGGTGAGGGGCTGTGTTCAGTGTCCCTCCCTTGTCCCTGGCAGCTGCTTCACTTCCAAACTACAACAAAAACACTGCTGTGGGGGCAGTCACTGTAAAGAAGGATGCTCTTCTGGTCTCTGGCAGTGTGAGGTAGTAACCCTGCCTTGTTCAAAAGAATCCAGAGTTTAGCACATGGCTACAGAAGCCCTAGCGAGCTAATAAACACAGGTAATAAAAGCACAGCTGTTCAGGGAGCAATTAGTCACCTTTCTTATCGCTATGACTAAGGCAACCAAGTAAGAGATGAAATGTTTGTCTGGGCTCATGGTTTGCAGGTGCAGTCCATCATGGGAGGACGAGGTGGCAGGAAGAGGTCCATCATGGGTAGGACGAGGTGGCAGGAAGTGGTCCATCATGGGTAGGACTAGATGGCAGGAAGTGGTGCATCATGGGTAGGACGAGGTGGCAGGAAGAGGTCCATCATGGGTAGGACAAGATGGCAGGAAGTGGTTCATCATGAGTAGGACGAGGGGGCAGGAAGTGGTGCATCATGGATAGGACAAGGTGGCAGGAAGTGGTGCATCATGGGTAAAACAAGATGGCAGGAAGTGGTGCATCATGGGTAGGACAAGGTGACAGGAAGTGATACATCATGTGTAGGATGAGGTGGCAGGAAGTGGTGCATCGTAGGTAGGACAAGGTGGCAGGAAGTGCTTTGTAATGGGTAGGATGAGGTGGCAGGAAGTAGGATAATATGGCAAGAGCTTGAGAGAGTTCACATCTCATTCACAGTCATGAAGCAGAGGGGTGAATGCTAGCTCTCGGCTCTTTTTCTCCATTTTATTCAGTCTATAACTCCAGCCTGTAGGATGGTGCCACCCACATTCAGACATCCCACCTCAGTTAAACAGTCTCACAGGCAAGACCAGGGGCGTGTCTCTGAGATGATTACAAATCGAATGCTGAATATAAACCATCATGGGAGCTCATGTTGTTCTTGGGATGTTTCTGCTGTCTTCTGGTGGAGGCCCTGGCTGAGGGTGGGGCCTCAAAGGGTCAGTCCCAGGTGCTAACCTAGGAAGCCCTAAGAATCCTGATAATGCACATCCGGTCCACTCATATGGCCTCCTGAAAGGACAGTGCAGTCCTGCTGTTATCTTCATCAGGGATGCTCTCTTTCGGCCAGCACCATGGACAGTTACTTGTCCCTTTGACCATCCTTGGTATTGGTGAGCCTGCATTGGAGTTGTTTAACAACATCCTTGGTCGTAGCCTTCCATGTCCAGTAGCATCCTGTGTTGCCTTTCTTTCTTTCTTTCTTCCTTCCTTTCTTTCTTTCTTTCTTTCTTTCTTTCTTTCTTTTTTTCTTTCTTTTTGGCAGCTTGATATACTTTAAAGTCATGGAACCACAAATGAGGAAATACCCCATTTGATTGGTCAGTGGGCAAGTTTGTGAGAGCATGTTGATTGATGTGGGAGAGTTCAGCCTACTCTGGGCTGTACATGTAGACTGTTCTTATCTTTCCTGGCTGCCCAGACTTGAATAATCACACAGAAACTATGTTAATTACAACACTGTTTGGCCAATGGCTCAGGCGTATTCCTTGCTAGCTCTTACATCTTACATTAACCCATTTCTATTATTTTATATTTTATCATGAGGCTCATGGTTTGTTACCGCTTGTTTCTTGGGTGACTACATGACATCTGCTAACTCCGCCTTTTATCTCCCTGCATTCAATTTAGTTTTCTTGCCTGCCTATATTCTGCCCTGTCATAGGACAAAACAGCTTTTTTTTATTAACCAATAGTAATAAAATGTATTCATAGCATACAGAGGGCAATTCCCCATCATCGGGCTGTGCCACACCTTGGCAGGTGGTCCTGAGGGCTGGGTAAGCCATGGGTATCACGCCAGTGAGCCATATCCCTCCACAGATTCTACTTGAGTGCCACTTCTGGGCTCCTGTTTGAGTTCCTGCTCTGAATGAGTTCCCTCAGTGATGGACCATATAAAACTCCTTCCTTCCTCAGTTATTCTTCGCCATGGTGTTTATCACAGCAACAGAAAACAAACTGGGACATACCCTTACTCTGTGTCACAGTGAAAACTGTCACCACCTAGGGCCAAATGTCTCTGTGGATGAAGAGAAAAGTCAGGGCACAAAATCCCCCTCAAGAACCACTGAATGGGGGACTCTGCCGTTGGGTCACCCTACCACCTTATACCCTATGCTCTTAGCTCTAAAGTTAACATCACTTTGAGGCTCAGGTGGTACCTACTTGAAGAGAGCTCAGCTCTTGCCCAGCCCAGCTGATGTGGGATTCCCCTTTGTATGCTGTGAATATGTTTTATTAACATTGATTAATAAAGAAACTGCTTTGGCCTATGGCAGGGCAGAAGATAAATAGGTGGGAAATCCAAGCAGAGAGACAAGTGGAGAGAAGGCGGAATCAGGGAGGCACCAGCAACCACGGAAGGCATAAGATGCTTTACTGATAAGCCACAGGACACAGGACGATATACAGATGATTAGAAATGGGTTAATTTATATGTAGAGCTAGCCAGTAAGAAGCCTGAGCCATCAGCTAAACAGTTTGTAATTAATATTAAGCCTCAAAGTGACTATTCAGTAACTGGTGGGCGGGAGAGAAGCCTCCAGTCACACCCAGTGGATGGTGGTAACACAAACACCTGCAGATTATTGGGTTTCAGCATGCAGGGCTCCCTCCCAGATCAGCGGCAGCCTGGATCATTGGTCTTCACAGCCAATCCTGTATGCATCTTTGATTCCAATAAGCCATTTTTTTTTTAACCAAGAAAGGAGGAATGTGAAATATCCTTGCTCTTGGAGGCTGTGCTTCTCTGACCTCCCTGTGATTATTGGGAGTAGCTCCTGTTACCTGCTATGGTTTGGAATGCTCACTCCCTGCCCTACCCTGGAGGAAAGTGCCCTCTCACCTCAGCCCCCAAACCCCAGTGCTGTAATTACAGGCACGCAACAGGGTGCCGGGCAACACTTCCCTCTCTGAGCCACTGAGCCATCTCTCCACCACCATCTCTGGGCCCTCACATGGGTCGGTGTTTCCAGTGTGCTTGCCCGCTCGGAAGCCCTTCAAAGGGAGATGCTGCCAAGTTTATTCAGCCATGTTCGGGCCCTGTGTTCTTTTCCTTGGCTTCAGTTCAAAGTCAAGAGCAGTACATGCTAGCAAATGGATTCCAGCAGCCCAGGTTCCCGCTCTCAGTGGTGAGCAAATTGAGTTTGCTTTAATGGTATCCAGGCTGTTGATTTGTTTAAATCAGTTAAATGACCGAAGTGGTATTGTTTTTTCTGCTTGTTAAAGGCTGTTATGTATCCAATTCGTCAATGTGTCTGAGGGCACTGAGCCCCCTCTCTAACGCTGGAGAGGCTCCCTGGGGAGCGGTGGTCATTTCCGCCATCTGCCAGCCCACAGCCTCACAAACAAACTGGACTTTAAGCAGGAGGACAGGGCCTCTGGGGATGTGCTAGGGGGTGCCAGGTAAATGTCCCTCTATTATGCAGCATGGAAGAAGGGACCTGGGATGATTGTCATGAAGAGGTAATTACAGGGAAGGAACATTCGCTCCTGGTTCCTGAGGGGACTTCTCAGCTGCCAGGACTGATGTGTCCTTAGGGGCATCTCCTGGGCCTTCCTGAAGGTGCTGTGGGAGCTACCAAGGGAGAAGAGCTCTCAACAGTCCTGCCTCGCTCTGAAGCCTGCAGACTACAGCAATGAGCAGCAGGGCACGATAGTCCCCAAGTGTGCTTATATCTTCAGGTTAGCCAACAGCTTTCCAAGTGGACTTAAGGCCCACTCAACAGGAGAGAATTCGTGTCTGGTACTGCAGACCTAACCAGTTGCCCCAGGCTGGCGAGGTCATGAGCCCTAGAGAAGAATGCCACTTTCCTGAACGAGTCTAGTTTCTAACTGACTTCTTTATACCCACAGGTAAGTGTCGTCTCATTCCTCATCAGAGAAGGCTTCTTTTTGTAGCAGAAATTATTCTAGAAATTTACAACCAGTCAACATTAGAGATAAACTGATCACAGGCCAGTCAACCCTGCTGATACATCTACAACATACTCGCTACTGTAGGGCTCTAGGCACATCACAGAAGAGGGGGCTGCAAGATTTTAAGAGCCAGAGGGCTGGTATATCTGCTTTTAGACGGTGCCTTCTAAATATGGCAGAAAAGCGGCACCCAGGAAATCTCCATAAGTCTGTGTATGTAATGCCTGTAAAATGTCACCACCAGTTGACACAGCAGTGTGGATGGGGGCATCCCGCAAGGCAGACGCTGAGGCTCCCTTCCCAGCTCTGTGGTTCTTACTCTGGTTCCCTTCCCAGCTCTGTGGTTCTTACACCGGTTCCCTTCCCAGCTCTGTGGTTCTCTTACTCTGGCTCCCTTCCCAGCTCTGTGGTTCTCTTACTCTGGTCCGTTCCTACCTGTTATTCCACTTCACTGTGCCTCACTGCTCTGACCATGGATCTGGCTCGTCTTCCTCAAATCTTCCGGCTGCTGGGCTGTGGCTTGGTGGCCTAACCTATAGTCCCAGAAGTCTAGGGCTCAGGAGACTGAAGGAGGGAGATTTGGGTTTCAATACCAATCTAGGCTACATAGGAAGGCCTGGTTCACTGCCTCCCAAAATAAAGAGACAGGAACACATACCAGCTGGTGAGCCTTCCACAGAAACATTCCCTGAGGCTTATGAGCTTGGGAATAGAGTCTTCCTAGGTCTGTCCAGGGGGCCTTCAAATGTCTGGCTTCTCTTATGTCTTGGTCTATTTCATCTGGCACACAGAATACTTGGTCGTGTGTACAACCTTGGTCCCATGGTCATCATCACATTAGAAATCTTAGAAGAGTAAACCCCTACTCCATTGAGAACCTCCAGACTGGAGGTAGAAACCCTGCGTGCACACACTTCACCTGCTAGGTCAGAACATGTCTAGAAAAGCCAGAACTCTTTGACACTCAGCAGACATCACATGTGTCCAAGGTGTTCCCTGTTGTTGATAACATCAACTATTTAGATGAATTCCCTCCCAGCATGGGGACAAGATTCTCATCCAAGATTCCCTCAGTGGGAATCTTTTCGGGCATTAGCTAGTTTAAAGCTGTTCCCTCACTGCCCTGGGAGCCACAGGAGCGAGGTGGTGGCAGAGGGACTGAGTTCTTAGATGGCTCAGTGAGCGCAGCACTTGCCCTGCACCCAGAGGACCTGACTTTGGATCCCCAGAATCTACACTGAAAAGCTGAGCACTGTGCTGCATGCCTTCAGTTCCAGCTCTGGGAACCTGGGGTGAGAAAATCCCAAGGGTGTGCCTAGGTACAGCAAGCTCCAGGTTCTCAGCCATGAGTCCTCTGTCTACATCACAGATCCTGCATCCATGGCTTGGAGAAGAGCGCAGACAAGGGAGTGGCCTGTTGTGAAACAGTCTATCCTAGAAATGGCTACACAAACAAGACAGAAACAGCGGCAATATCGCTGGGCACACCAATGTACAAGAGGGGAATTTTGTGGAGTTCCACCCCTAGACAAACAAATACAGGCAGCTATTAATTGCTAGAGTATGGAGCACTAGCCTTTTCCAGGGATGAGAGCACTTATTAGTTCTTCAATGTGGAGTGATCAGCCTTGAAATCATTTACACACAACAACAAATCAGACTTAGAAGGTTTTCTATCATCTATCTATCTATCTATCTATCTATCTATCTATCTATCTATCATCTATCTATTTATCTATAGATACAGATATCTATAGACTGAAATTACTCTATCTACAAATATCTATAGATACTAGATAGATATATTTGTGTATATATATACATACACACATTTATGTATATAATAATATTAAAAAAGAGGCTATCACCTTGAGAGCTAGGGGCATGAGACTTAAGGGAGGTTACCGGGGAGGGCCCAGAAAGACGAAAGTAATGTAATTAATTATATTTCAATTCAAAATATACTGAAAAATAAAAACTTGAAAAAAAGGGAATAAATAAAGTAGAAAGTGATGGAGGAAGAGGCCCATCATTGACCTCTGAACTCCACACCCATAAGAATTGTGCACACATATACACACCCTACTCCACATTTGCACATAGAAAGAGCCATAGGACACCCCAACCATGCACCTGTGGACGCTGACATTCTGGGTACATCACCATGGAAACTTCTGGTGTAGCTCAAATGCTGTTGTCACCTACCCAGGCCAGGACACAGAGAGCTGGGCCCACTTTCTTTCTGAGTGCTCGGCTGGGCAAAGCTTTGTGTGCTTTAGAGCGGCACCAGAGAACTGGACATACACTGGGAAGTTCATGGGTATGTGTGACCCTTAAGAGTCTCCCGATACAGAAACAACCTTTGAAATCTGGAGGGAAAAAAATAACCTGCAAAGAAATTATACGCAGCCCCCTTTCCCCAACTCAAATATACCCAGCCACTTCTGCTATTGACTTGGCTTCCATGCCCCTTTAAGGAAACGCAGACATTGAGCCGTTGGCCTTCCAAGGTCTGTAAGAAAGGTGTTTAGTTACAGGAGGACCTGTGAAGACAGGGCTTTCATTTTTCTCCTGAGAAAGAACAGTATTCCACATAGAGTATACATAAGCAGTTAACAGTTTACATAAATAAACAGTTAAGAGTCCCAGCAAACAATTTAGGAAAATCAAATTAAACAGGGTATTGCTGTACATGGAAAAGGCGGGGGTGGGGGGAGAGGAAAGTTCGGAGATAGTCAACCTAAAATTCAGTGAGCCAACAGGCGATGGCAGACACGATGGCTTCACTTCTGTTCCCTGTTGCTCAAGTCGCAGATTGTGAGTGTCTTGTTCCCGGTGTGATCAGTGTCGCGGAGTACAGTGTGGATTCTATCAGTCAGTGTATGTAGTGAGATCAAGTGTATTCGAAACCTCACTGTGTAGAGTCCTCCTGCCCCTCAGAACTGTCACCCCAGGGTGAAATGTCCAGCACAAGACCCTGTCACTAAGCCACATACTTAAACACTTGCTTGTCTCATCCTGTTGCCTGGGTGTTCTCCCAGTTCTGTGTGGTCGTAGAGACACCACTATCACCAATGGTGACAGTCAACATAGCTGCTGTGCATGGGGAAGCTGGGAGCCGGACCCATCATAGAGAGGCAACTGTGCTAACCAAGCGGAGTCTGTGGTCTGTGCCTGCACATTTGGTCCAGAAACAACAGCTTGTGCCGAATCCAACTGCAGTAGTGAGGTGTGAGGTGTCTGGTTCTATAATTCTCTTTATATGCATTCTTTTTGTTTTTTTTTTTCAAGACTTCAAACTTAGTATCAATCTGTGGTCTTACACTTCTTCCAATGTCAAGCTAGACATTTTAACATCTAACACTGGATGTGGAGAGGCTGGTATTGACCATGTGAATGTCACTGATAAATTAAATACAATCAATGTACAAGGTCATGTGGAGCTCTGTGACCACTAATTCATCTCTCGCTGAATCATTTGACCGAGAGAACAGCCCACTCTGCTCTCTAACTTCCACCATTCTGTGTTCCCCAAGAGCTGGGAGAATTAATAAATGGTCTCAGTGGAGACTCCCAGAAGGGCAGGGGGCAGAGGATCGAGTCCCAGTGTCTTACACCAAGCCTCCTCTCATTCCCTCTGTCGTTACAGGTGTTACACAACCACAGGGTCCTCTGTCTGTCCACAGACCACCTGGGCATGGACTCTGAGATGGTGCTCAACAGTTTTGAGTCACCTGGGTTGGGAGATCATTCTTGAGGCTCAAAGTCATTATCTTTAGTCCCACAACCTTACCAGAGTCTTTCTCTGTCTGGGGTCAGAGGGAGGGACACCAAAACAAAGGAAAGAGACACAGAAAAAAAAAGGTAACAAAATGCAAACATGTACAGACAGACAGACAGGCACCCCCCCCAGTCAATATTGGCAGTTACATTCAAGGAAGGTATGTCCACGTGTCTACCTGCCAGGCATGTTGATTTAACCTGTGACTCCTCCTTGTCTTCAAATCCCAGAACTTGTAGAAACATTCTGCTCGTACCTGGGAGTGCCATTATTTCTAAGTGCAGTATAGTTATCTCCCTCCCAGAACTTTCTGGGACTCCTCGAGGAAAAGAACCCAAGTTTCTAGGTTGGCCTTGAACTGTAGGTGGCCTCACAGGTTGGTATTAGGAATTTGTATGCCTGAGAGAGAAACAGCACAGAGTAAAGATTTTACCACAGAGACCTGGAGACTGGAGAGGGCGTCTTCCCTGATGGCAGCTACCATACAATGGAAAACTTCATCAGGTGATGCTCCTGGCTTGCCCTGACACCCTGTATGGTGTTCGACATTTGAGGTACTAGTAAGACCCTCTATTTCCCACATGTAGCGAGTCCTCCAAAGATTGAAAACTAGGCTTAGGGGGTCACAGAGGATTCAGTTCACCTTGCTAATTTGGGAAGACATGAAGTGATGAGAAGGGTTGGATGAAGCCAGAGAGAGCAGGATGGTGGCTTGGAACGGTGTTAGCCCTGAAATTCTGACTTGAGCCAATTATAGCAGAGACGCACCAAGTACCACCTCAGGCAAATTTGCTGTGGTTGCATATCTTTCCAGAATATAATGGTGTGAAAACTAAGCTTCTGATAGCATGGTCTTCTTGCTTCTCCCATGACCCAAAACATCCCCAGTTCTCTTCAATGCAGCAACTTCCACACAGTGAGGCCAGTGTTAATGGGCACTGGTCAGTCCCAAAGCTGTAAACATCTCCACCAAAGAGTTTTATTGCAGAGTTTCAGAAGCCTGACAAAAGCTAACCAGGTGACCAACTGAGTTATGGCCCCATTAGAAGGAAGCTTCCAGGCAGCTGTAATTTAATGTCACTGCTACCTGAGTGTTGAGTTCTCCTGGGAGCTCAGATCTCTGGGGGATTCTGTTTTAAGAGAAAACCCACCTTCAAAAAAAAACCCACCTTAATCACCCTTTATGAATGAGACCTCTCTCCGATGCCATACGGTCTGCAGCTATAACCCCAGCAGATGTCAGACCCTGGAACGCAAGAGAACGACAAGAGCAGATTTGGCCCCGTGGGATGCACCAAATACTCCCTTGGCTTAGTGTATTAGCCTGGCAAATTGAAAATTAGCTGTAGCATATTGTTCAGATTCTCACCCACACATGGAGACCCGGCACAGCCAGTCACATTTCAGCAACTCCTTCTCCACTGTCAGCAACAAGTTTAACGTCCTCACCGTCAGTGTCCTGCACGCAGGTGCAAGGTTGGCCCTGTTTTCCTCCCTTTGGTCCAGGCTGCCCCATATGTGATCATGATTGATGGGTCTTCTCAAAACCAACTTGCTTGATTTAATGCCCAGCCACTCTCAGAGGGCTCAGGAGGGGATCCATCAAGAGGAGAAGGTGATGGGGATTCTGGGAGCATTCATTGTCCACTCTGATTCATGTCAAAACCTGGGGTGTACTGTCCCACTGGGGTACTGTGACTGTGTGTTTGCAGGGGTAGTGTGCAGCCCCATCTGGCCATCAACAATCCACAGAGAAGCAGCCCTCTTCCTGGCTGCCCACCACTGCCATGAGGAACAGGGCCAGGCACCTCCCAGTAGCTCCAGGCTCATTCTGCATCTGGACAGTGGTGCACACAACATTCCAAGGCAGGCACAGCCCAAGGTCTTAGCTGGCAACTGGAGTGAACAATCCTCAAAGCAGGTGATGTGAGCTTATCTGCGCCTCGCTGGCCACCTCTCACTTTTGCCTTGGGATCATGAGATCACTCCTTTGGCAAAGTGCAAGCCAAGAGCTATGTTGGACCCATCAGTTCCAGGAGATCAGTGTACAGGCGAGTTCCCTAGCTGGGGATCTCTGGCCACATGGTGTGCTCTATAGGTGGGCCACTGAATGTTTATGAACTGAGATCTTTCTAGACTTATTTGAGGGCAGCGGCAACAGCCCGTTCTTTTGTTGGTTTGAAGGCTGGTTGACAGGAAAGATGACAATTCCTTTCTCCACCACCTCCTGACATCAGAACCCAAGCTGCACACCCACCAATGACAAGAAACCAAACACCACCTATGCCTTGTGCCCTAGAAGCCTGGTAGTGTGTTCTAGAATTCTTCAGGGTCCCTGAAAACCTCATATATGATCTCAACTCAGAGAGAAGCAAGAGCCCGCCTTCCTCAACAGGCGACACAAGCAGTGAAGAATGCAAAACAGAAGGAAGACACCAGGAGTTTGGTTCATTCATGTGGGCTGCGCGGTTTACACTGGAAACAAACAAACAATCAAAAAGTTGTGCGACAGAGCAAGTCGGCAAACGGCTCCAAACCCAGCGCTCTCGGCAGACATGAATCACAGTGTGTTTGTAATTCACTGCTGACTTAAAGACAGATGCTGTGTGAGAAGGGTGGACTTTCGGGGGAGTTCGAGGAAGACGGCTGCTTTCTGGAACCAGCAGGGATGGTGCCCCAATGCCTGGGGCTAAGTTTCCGATCTCAGGTCCCTTGCCCAACCTCCTTAAGTCTAGTGGGCCTGACAGGGCAGTTTGAGCATGAAGAAAGGGCATGATTAGTGATGGGCTTAGCGAGCAGGGCGTGCTTCCCGCAGTAACAACAGCACTGACTTGACCCGCTCTGTATTTCAGCTTTGCCCTCACTGGAATGAGCAGGGGGAGGGTGCTGGGCCAGGCAGAGCCTTCTGAAATGATCAGAACATCTCATACCCGGCTTAGCACTGCCTTTCTATCTGTATCACCCAACCCTGGACCACCTCTCAGTAAGTAAGAGGTGGCCTCCAGGAGAAAAAGGAGGCCAAGGACAAGACATAGCACCCATCATTTTCCCCTTCGCTCCTAATGCCCTGCTCCATGGCCCCTACACCATCTGTCTACTTGTTGATTACTGTGTGTGTTTCTGTGTTGACTATGCGCACTCACAGCGGATCATACAACCCACACACAAGGACAGGACTACATCCCTCTCACTTTCAGTCCTGCAACCAACATGGTAGAAGACTGATGGACTAATGAGTGATGTCCAACCACGATGAAACACACACCTCTATGTGCGAGTGATAGCCTAAGGAATTACAGGCGGACATGAGAACAGCGCCAGGCATCAGGAGTCCCAGTGCCTTTCTGACTGGAGCCCATGGGCACATCGGGGCTCACGTGCACCAAGCTGGCTCTCATAAGAGGGTGATGGGCAACTGATGGGACAAAGAAAACATGGGTCCTGGTGCCAGCTGGGATGAATGACAGGAGACCTCCAGTCTGAATGTGGATGTTATGATCTAGCCTCAGCTCTGTCTCCCCATCTTGCCTTTCAAGAGTTTCAGAAGATCCTAGACCACCTGGGAGAAGGGAAACGATGATCTCCTCATATGTGTCTCTTTCTCTTCCTCTTTCCATGTATCTCTCCTTTCTATGTGTGTGTCCTTCTGTCTTTCTATCTGTCTCTCTCTCTCTCTATATATATATATATATATGTATACACATATACATACATATATATGCATGCATGTATGTATCCCTACTTCGTTTATTCCGCAGAGCCAAAACAGAGGCAGTACCAGATATACTCTGTCACTAAGCTGATAAGCTGGGCATGTGATGGCCGCTGAAGATGGCTGCCCGCAGGAAGGGTACTGCCAGAGGCTACAGTGTTGCTGGGAGATATTTGGGATGCTTGAGAATTAAGAAGGCAAGGTTGATGTTAACAGTCAAGGCAACTTCCTAAGACCAAGTGCAGAGAGTTGGTAAGGGATGACTGAGGAGTCAGAGGTGACTGAAGACTACCCAGACTAGAGAGGACCAGAAGCCCACGGGAAGAACCCAGGACCTCTACTTTTCCTGCAGAGAGGCCACCCCCCCCCTACCTTGGGTGTCCACATGCCCTCACCACGTATGGGAAGCAGCCTTTGGGATGGAGTGGTACCACACACCTAGGTCTGTCTCAGGAAGTCTGGAGGCTTCCTTGGCTGTGCTGAGAAATCGCATCCGCCACACCCACTATTTAAAACCAAAAGTAACGGCTTGCCTCACGGAGACTACGGCGTGGAGAGCAGAAGTGGCTGAGCCTAGAGACGGGCTCAAATGACCTTGCAGTGAGGTGCCTTCAGGACCAAAAGCTGTAGTGGGGAACAAGTGGACACTAGCAATTGGCAAAGGGCTTGCTGACTTGGAAGCCAAAGGGGTACAACCTTTAGGGATGTCACCACCGATGTCACCCTGCTTGTGCACCTTGGTAAAGGTCAGCAGCTGAAGCAAGCAGCCAGACCTATCTTGGAGGGCAGTATCTGCTAGCACTGCTAGACGCGGTTCCAGAGGTGAAGGACAGAGGGGTTCTCACACTTGACCACCAGGCCCTACTGCCAGATGGTAATGCTATCTCTCATCTTACCCTGCTCACCCCAGAGCCCACCTCTGAAGAGAGAGCTTGGGGACAACGGGAGGTGCAGAGGAAGATGCTCATCTCAGAAGCATGGAGGGGAATCCTGGGGACCTGGAGCTGTAACCCGGCCATGCTACAGCAGCAAACACTGTCTTGTTCGGGGGCGGGGTGGGGGCAAAACAAAAACAAATTCCAAAAGAAGCATCTTCCAAGTTTTTGAGCAAAGTCCTGAATACAGATCTCAACGAGTCCAAATTGTACACACACCACCTCCCTTCGTCATCAGGCTCTGCTCTCAAGTGTCCAGCTGATAAGAAAGCTAACTTTGAAAAGCACATGTCATGTCAGGTTGTCTCCAGAGCGCAGAGTCCCTGGGAAGAGACAAAACTGGCCACTTAGACCTAAGTGAGGGCAAGAGAGGCTGTCTGTCTGGCCTCCCACCTTTCCATTCTTCCCCTCGTTCTTCCGCTGGTGACCTGGAGTCCTACTGAGTCGTGCAGAGGGAACACATCCCTGGGAGGAGATCCCTGAAACCTGGCTGAGTCTCTGCTAAGGGTGTCACAGTGGGGTTGTGAGATGGCTCAGCGGTTCAGGGCATGGGTTCTCTGTTCCTTCAGAGAAGCAGGTTTGGTTCCCAGCACCCTCAGGGAAGCTCACAGCCACCTGAACCCTAGTAACAGAGGGTCTGCCGCCTCTCAGGCATCTATGACCACTGCACACACGATACACATAATACAGGGAAGACACACATACACACAAAGAGTGTAGAACAGATCCACAGGCTCCTCCCAGCCACAGGCTCCTCCCAGCAGATGCTACTGATAGGGAGCCTAGGGGACAGGGAGATTAGCTGAGATGGGCTGTGGAGAGACGCCTGCCACAGGGATGACAGTTATTCCAAACCAGGGCGTATACTGGGGATACATTATGAGGCTGGGGTCCAACAGAAGCCCCAAAGTAACATCGTCATGAGAAAACATGTCACTAGGTCCTCAGTTTCCCCTACCTTCCTCGTCACACCTGGCCCAACGAAAACCACCACCAATGGAAGGAGACAGCCTGTACCAGAGCATAGTCCACAGGGTTCACCTGGGCTAGGCACACACAGGATCATGGAGTTCTGATCCCTCCTGGGCTCCCGAGTGCTGCCCTGATATAAGCACACACTGTGTATGGATATATTCCTTTAATTATAGAACTGAAAAATCTCTTTAATTCAGTCTATGCTTGTATAACACAAATGTTTGAGAATCCACCACCCACCCAACCTAGTGCTCAGGCTCACTCGTTGGCAGTCGGCTACATGAACGCGTGTGGCTGTTAGCATCTTCAGACAGTTAAAGGAAGAAACAGAGCACGGATCATGTGGGTGAACACAGAGAGAAAACCACAGCATTCTTAATTCTGGCTCAAGGTGAGAAGCCACACACCGAGTGCCGTTCGGCGAGTATCTGGCAGATGAAGGATGTCATGGTTGGGCCTCCTCATCTGGGTTGAGGCTGTCCCCCTGGATGAATGGCGATGGAATACCGGGCCACCTGCAGAACCGCTTCTCTGATATATGCGTATAAATGCTTGTGTGTTTGTGTGTGCAGGTGCGTGTGTGTGTGTGCAGCGTGTGATGTGAGTTGCCCAAGTACAAAACACGAGTTTATTCTGTTCATACTAAGCATGGTAAATAAATCAAGTTTTGTAACTATAACACAATTCTTTGTTTTGTTTTGTTTTTTTAAAAAGGAACATTGAAGATCTTCAAAAATTGCTACAGTACAAAAAAAGTGTGTGTGTCTGTGTTGGTATTTATATATTTATATATGTATATTAACCAGAAATAGTGACTCTACCGGAAGTGATCCCCCACCCCTGTCCTCTGTAAGATTTCTCCGCGTGGTTCGCTGGGCTCGGCTTCGGCCGAGCTTCCGGCTCATTTCATGGCACATAGTGGTATTATTGGCACAGGTTCAGAATCGTGGTGCGAGTCCCAGGCGTTGGGAGCTGTCTCCTGACCTTCTGCTTGGCTTTCTCTGCTGTCTCTAGTCACTTCTTGCATTTCTTTCTGCTCTCCGAAGAAAACTCTGGGAGAAGGGAGCGCCCCTAGGCACGAGCAATATTACAAAAATAGATTTGGCCTTGGGTGTCCTGCTCTGCCAAGTTTCCCTCTGGCAAACAGAAGTGGCAGGTGCGGGACCCTCCCCTTAGATAGTTTAGTTTTAGGTTTTATAATTTTTTTGTTTTGTTGTTTTGTTTGTACAAGTTCACCAACGGAATCCTGTGGAGGAAGGAGAGAAGAGATTAAATGACACCATGCCCTGGGGCACAAGAAGGCTTCCAGCCCTACAAAGCCCCCCACACCCACTCTGGTTACCAAGGACTGGTGGGGTCAAGAGGAAGAGCTTCAGTCCCGTGTTCAGGGCCTCCTAGGAAGGGCTGGGCCTGAGGCAGGACAGAAAGACACAGGAAATCTGGGGGGCACGAGCAGGAAAAAGAGCCCTGCTCCCAGACATCTGAGTGAAGACCCTCACCAGCAAATTACAGCTGTTAAGGCCTTTCCCATTTCCTCTGGAGCCAATCTGTTACCTCACAACCAAAGAAACAGAGGCAGAGAATGGGTAGGGTCTGAGAAAAACACTTGAGAGACAGAATTCCAAAGAGCTCCTGACCGCCCATCTACAGTCACCCCTTGCTGAAGTATGACTCATTCTTTGGGAAGCCCACACCCATGCCCCTGTGGGTGTCTTAATTTCTTCTGAACACCTCTTCTACTGCTAACCCTTAGTCTTAAGCTTATATTAAAACATTTCTAACAAAACTCCCAACTCTGCTTAAGACATCAGTCCTGAAATCCTTTCCGGTGTTAAAGCCATAAATTCTTTGTTCTGGGTTGAGGTCAGGAGTGTTCCAGCTGCCAAGGTGGCGACGTGGAGGTGTCCCCTCACCTCTGACAGGTCCGTCTCCTCCATTAACTCATATGGAACACAGCAGCATCCCAACCATGCATGTCACTGGCTACTATGTTCATCGTAGTCTTCCTCATTCCCTCTTTAACCCATAGTGGGAAGAGCTTTGCTTGCTACACCTGCGATGCAGGAAGGAACCTACAGGTTCCGTTTCCATCCACTGTAGCTGGAAGCACACTAGGACCAAGTTTCAGGACAGATGTAAGGCTCTATCAACAAAGCCAGCCTGAGTCTCTCCAAGAGGGAAAGGCAGGGAATCCAGGGAGGCCAGTGGCCGCAACATTCTCCAGCAGGCTGGTCAGGAAAGGATACCCAGATGGTACATGAAAACACAGCCTTCTAGCGAGAGAGAGAATCCGGGGATGGGCATGAGGGTGCAGCACGTGCCAGGCATGGGTGATCCCGTTTGGTGCTGTCTGAGTTATGCAGTGATGTGTGGGGGCCTCCACTCCACTCAGTGCTCTCACTGAAGCCCCCCCCCCCCACAATTACAGGCCACCGAGACCCTCAGGCAGAGAGGAAAGTCCCTCCACACCTGTAGATGACACAAGTCAAAAAGCAAGCGTCCCAGGGGTCTTTAGATGAAGCTGGCAGATGGTCTTTAGATGAAGCTGGCAGAAGGACACAACATGAATGCTGGCGTTGTCCCACAGTTACCAAGGCAAGCAAATGGCCAGACTAGAAGATCCATCACAGTGTGTTTAGAACCTTCTGGAAACATATGCCCCGAGCCTCCTCTGGAGACCTGGAAGCTAGCTGTCCGGCCAGGGTCTGCGAGCTGGTTTTTAATAGTCCCCACAGTTGCAGTCAGGGTGGTGATGGGACCCAGCTCTCCCAGAAGGCTCCAGCGTGGCATCCTTCCTCCCATCTCAATGACGGTGGGCTTTGAACACTGAAGTTTCCTGTGGGCTTTGCCTTGGAGATGTGGGCAGGGCTGGCAGGGCTGGCAGGCCTGCCCCTTCTCAGTTCATGACCCATGTTTGTGCCCAGAGTCTCGACTTGTCTCTCCAGTGAGGCGGAGAAGAGAATTAAAGGCACTGCTCCTCCCCTCCCCTCCCCTCCCCATGACCCAGAGTGAACAGAGGCTCCATGAATACCCTCTAACTTGCCTGCCATCTCCAAAAGACTCCCGTTTGGAGCCTCTGTGGGGCTGTCCACCTACTGTGGACCTCAGGCAACCTTGCATAAAGGAAGGGGACATCGGGTCAGATCGGCAGGTCCTCCTCCAGCTATGCACCCAACCCCATATTCAGGTATCAAGCGATAAAAGGTTTCAAACAAAGACGTAATTTAACATAGAGAGAACGAGTCATCTTGTGTGCCTGTTTCCATTGTAACGTTTCTGAAGTTAAAAAATAATATTGTGTGAAACCACTAACATGAGTGAGCCAGGGCGTGCATTGAAAGGGCACACGGTGGGCGTGGCTAGAGTGTGCATCTGCACAGATATTAGGGATGCTGATGTTCAGAGGGAGTTTAAGTGGGGACAGTCTGACATAATTAATGCCACTGAATGACACACGTAAGAGGAGTTAAGGGGCCAGGGAGACGGCTCAGTGGGCAAAGTACCTGTTGTGCACCATGAAGACCTGAGCTTGGATCTACAGGACCCACATAAAAGCTAGGCATGACAGCGTGTGTCCACAAACCCTATGCTGTGAGACAGAGACAGGAGGACCCCTGGTCTCGCTGGCCAGCCAGTCTAGCAGAATTGGTGAGCTTTGGGGTCAGTGAGGGACTCTCTCAAAAAATATGGTAGGAATTGATGGAGGAGGACCCCCAACACTGACCTCTGGCCTCCACAAACAAGCACATACACATGGGCAACAATAACACACACACACGCATACACACATGCACGCACACTTACACACAAAGAGACAGAGACAGAGAGAGATAGATAGAGAGACAGAAAGGTTAAAGTGGTATTTATTAGTTCTAGCTTTCTACAAATACATGTATTTTTTGTTTATCGAGACAGGGTTTTAAATACATATATTCTTTTAATGGGCTCACTAAATGTTGGCCTTGCTGATCTAATACTTGTCAGCAGTGGCCTAGGTCAGTGTAACATGGGTGGCTTAGTTATCTGTCCCTATTCTCATTGTTTATTGTTTGTTTATTAGGACAGGGTCTCTCTAGGCAGCCTAGCCTGGGCTTCCCCTTGCTAGTTGGAGCTTGCACAAACAGACCTGGCTTCTGGTGACTGGTTCCTGTTAGAACCTGGTTTCCATCTAAGGTCAGCTGTGTAAGTCACAGGGCTGCCCCACTTTCATGAGAAAGGCTTTTGTTGGGGTGGGGTTCTAGTCTCTGATCCTGAACTTAGATAAAGCAAGGCTGGAGGAATGGCCCTGCTCCCTCCCTGCCAGCCTTCTGGACACTCCCAAGTGGGACCTTTATCCTTTGCTTTTCCATGCTGGCTCCTTCTTCTCCCTCTCAAATTCATAGTGGTACACAGATCTCAGATTGCTTATCTCGGCTGACCTCTCTCCTCTATTCAGACATGCCCTCAATTTCTATGTCTTTCTTCCCTGGGATTTTCAGCCAGGCATTCATGACGCATCCCTGGCAACAGGACCTTCCCTGCGTACAGGTCTCCAGTGGGGGTCACTTCAGGTTCCCTTAGATTCCTGCTCTGCATCTTTGTGGACTGGTACCCAACACCAAAGGAAGCTAAGAGGCAGATACAGGTAGTAATATTTTGTTTGTGTCTTATCAAATAAAGCTTGCCTGAATATCAGAGTGCAGAGCTAAGTCACTAGAGGCCGGGCAGTGGTGGCACACACCTTTAATCCCAGCACTCTGGAGTTACACGTCTTTAATCCCAGCACTAGGGAGGTAGAGACAGGAGTGATATGACTGGGCGGAGACAGAATCTCAGTGTTGTCTGAAGTCTGGTGGAGAGCCTTGCAGTCTGCAGTCACATTGAGGACAGCATCGCCCCTTTGTTTGAGCTTTGGAAAAGGAAAGAATTCTCTAGTGGCTTGGCTGCTTTGCTTTCCTGATCTTCAGCTTGAACCCCAATATCTGTCTCTGGCTTTTTATTATTGTGCTACAGACAAGGCTCGGTGCCCCATTCTGGGTCACCAACATGGATCTTTCTTGACCTAAAACCCACTCCCAGGATGGCTTGTTATAGGGGCTGTCCTTGTGAAGCGATCTTGTGGAGCCATACAGGGAGGAATATATTCCAGGACCATGAGCAGGTAGAGGAGAGAGAGACTGGGCCTCTGATAGCCCTGACATTGTGCCTGCCATTGTCACTGCAGTGCTGGTTCCTTTCAGAGAGCAGAAGAGGGTCCAAGCAAGGGAGGGACACCATCCCAGTCTCAGGCCAGGGAGGACGGAGAGATGGGGGCTGCCGCCTCCCTGCCAGCCTGCCCGAGCACTTAGTCCTGCTGTTCTGGCCTATGGTGAAGAATGGGATCTCTAGCTCAGGGGCTCAGTGCAGGAGCCCGAGCTGGAGAAGGACCAGGAATGCAGGCCAGGCAGAAGGCCACCACCTAGCAGGAGGTGGGACTGGATCCCACAGAAACAGGAAGAGAAACAGGGAAGCTGGGAGCTGCAGAGCAAACAGACAGGGAGAGAGACAGGGAAGATGGGAGCTGCAGAACAAACTCACAGATAAATTCTGGGATAGATTCTGCCCCCTGCTGCTTGGAAGGAGATTGGGCAATGGGTATCCTAAGCTCATGGGCTTGATGCTCAGCCTCTGCCTTTGAAAACCAAGACCACAGGGCAGCCTGGTCCCTGGTGCCACAGCTCCGAAGCAGTCACAGTCAGCACAGCCGGAAAGGGCACCTGTGCCCCCATGTTTCCTTTGTGTGGATTATCAGAAAGCACAGCTTCTAGAAGGTTCTCTGTGCTACTTCTAAAGAAGTATTACTTTGAGTTACAAGAGCTTTGTATTCTATGAATATAGTGTGTGTGTGTATACGTGTGTACATGTTCCAGCCTGTGCACATGTATGTAGATGTCAGGGATTGACTCTGGTGTTTTTCTCAATCTCCATCCACCTTGAGACAAGGTCTTTCAATGAACCCAGTGCTCACAGACTGGCTGGGCAGATTGGTGGGCTGTGTCTGGCTTTTCAGATGTGTGTTAGGGGCCTGGAAGCAGTTTACCCACTGAACCATCTTCCCAGCCCACAGGTGTGTTTTATTTTGTTCTGGGGGAGGGCTAAGGCATGTTCCAGTTTTTCACCAGCTATGTGCTTCAATTTGTTCCTGAGAATATTAATAATAATTTATCTCTTGTTACTCCAGATGCAGAGTCATTATGGTTTTCGAGGCGCTGTTCAGAAGGAAGCGGCTTTGGCAAGTAGGGTGAACTGAACTAGGTCTAATGGGGTTTTCTGAAGTTCAGCCAACCATCCTTGTTGGGGAAGTGGGGGGATGGCAAGAAATGAGCCACGAACAAGCGGCACGTGAGCCTCTGAGGTTCCTTTATTCCTTGGAGTACAGGAAGCCAGCTTCATCTGGTTCTATCCAGAGCTAACTGCGCCCACTGTGAGGTGGTCTATGGCAAGGTTGGCCTGAAGGAAGGAAGCAGGCGCTTGCTTGTCATGAGCCCTGGGTTTCACCAGGAGCCTGTCTGCAGGGAAGGGACAGGTACCACTTACATATATCTATTCCTGTGAGGAGACAGGAGTGTGTTGGGGTAAGAATCTGCTACACTGGGGCCAGCAAGATGACTCAGAGGGTAAAAGAGCTTACCTCAAAAGCCTGAGGACCTGAGTTCAATCCCCAGAACACATTGTGGAAATAAAGAACTGACTGGAAGGTTGTCTCATGTCCAACTGTGTGCTATATACACGCCCATGCATGTAGACCACACAGACACACAGATACACACACAGACACACAGATACACACACAGACCAACAAAGACCCACACAGACACACACAGACACATAGAGACACACATAGACACACATACACAATAGACAAAACAGATTCTTAGAAAGAAATTGCTACATCACCAATAAAAAGCTATCTAAAAGTCTTAAAGGTTCTACAAGCGACAAACAGACTATTAAACCTTAATTAAATGTTTCTTTCTATTAATTGCTGTTTATTTAACGGACAACAAGTGCCTGTGTAAATCTGAGAGATCTCTCTGGCAGGTCTCTGCTTGCTGCTCGTGCCCAGGCGTTAATTATAAGAACGAGGGGATACTTAGAATCCGAAGGCTTTCATCCCAGTGAGTGATGAATAGCTTGCCCGGCACAGGGCGATGGGATCTTTAGGCATTTATCAGAGACTAATGAGGCTTTTTGCACATCTCGCCTGGTTCTGGTCTACAGAAAGTCACCGGAGGTGAAGCAAGGCAGGCACGGCGACAGAGTTCGTAGGCTCCTGTGATGCACAGGGAGGGGCAGTAATGGTCTGGAAAAAGGTGTTCTCACATAGATGGAGTCACTCTCAAGTGTCTCCTGGGGCAGCTACATCTTATACCCCACTCAAGATCAGTGTACCGAGACATCCAATCGAAACTGTGGGAGAGAATGCCAGGGGAAAGACAAGAGGGTTTTCTGGAACCGAGGAACAAATAAAATCACAGTCCTGCCACCCAAACTCTATATTCCTGGAAATGTTCATGCTGCTGCTCCCTGCAAGAAGGCTGCAGAGCTCAGGCCCTTGAGCCCTTGGGACTGGTCCTCCTGTAGCTCCATCCTACCCTCAGCCAGACTACAGCTTGGGGCTGGCCTGGGGTGAACGGAGGCACTTGGTATAGAGAAGGGCATGGTCTCAGATCCCGCAAGGGGTTTGCAAAGCAGAGACATCGGAAGGGTAGGCAGTGACATCCTGGCACTAGACAACCTTGGGTGACCGACCTTACCACTGACAACCTAGAGCACCATGGTTAAGTCGTCTGCCTTTCCTCAGCCTCAGTTTCCCTCTTTGTGGATAGGCTTGCTGGGGGGGAGTAAATGCCCTTCTGTATGGAAAAAGTGGGCTTTTCTAACGGCCATCTATATGACAGAGTTGCCCCAGGAGCAGGAGACAAGCGGCCTATGGGCCCCCAGCTCTTCCAGAAGTGGAGGCTGAGTGGGTAGGCTCAGCATCTCCATGTCAATGAACCATAGTTTAACCCATTTTTCATGTTTTATTGTTTTTAATTGGTACAAGATCTAACTCTGTACCCAGGCTGTCTTCAAACTCTCAGTGATTCCCCTGCCTCAGACTCCTGACTGCTTGATTGCAAGTATTAGCCATCATGCCCACCTTTAAGGAACTCTCAAAGCTATAACAAGATGTGGTACCCACCCTACCCTGGGTCGTGCCAAGCTTTGCTAGGCAGCTGGGGACTCCATTGTTCCCCAACACTAGCCGAGCTGGCACATCCAAGAGGGATGTCCACAGTCTTAATGGAATGAGACACATTGGCAGACCACGACAGTGTGCTCTGAGGATGTGCCAGGCTCTATGTCCTGCCCACTAGAAGGCTGTGCTTGCCACGCGGGCTCCATGAAAGCCTCTGCAGGAGGCTCATTTCTAGTCTAATCTAATTACATTCTCTTGCCCGTTGGCGGAATGCGTTGGCTTTGGGACAGACATGGAGGGCTGGAGATTTGATTTGGACCAAACTTGTGATTCATTAGTGCTGGGATTAAGAACTGACCGGTTCGCTCCCATGCTGACAGCAGCTTGCTCCTTGCTTCCTGCTGGGGCAAATGTTGGGTATGGAACCCTCGAGCCATGTCCAGCCCTCAGTCTCCTGCCCTTTTCATTCAGTCCCCTATGTAGAAGGTGAGCCATGAGTTAGAGGACGGATACTGTATCCTATCTAGGAAACGGGGTTGCCGTCTCACGAAAATGACTGGATAGAAGGTGAGTGATGAGTAAGAGGATGGATACTGTATCCTATCTGAGACACAAGGTTGCCATCTCAGGAAAATGACGGGATGCCTCTTTGATAAGGGTAGACTGGCTCACTCTGCAGTGGCACACTGGGCAAAGGGAGGAGATGTGGGATTCCCCTCTGTATGCTGTGAATACGATTGGTTAATGAATAAACTGTCTTGAGCTTGCACAGGGAATAGAGGTAGGTGGGGAAAAACTAAACTGAATGCTGGGGGAAAGGAGGCAGTGTCAGGGAGAAGCCACGTAGCCCCTCCGGAGACAGACACCGGAACTTTACTGGGTAAACTGCTGCCACATGGTGATCCCACATGGAGATGGGTTAGATTTATATGTAAGAGTTAGCCAATAAGAAGCTAGAGCTAATGGGCCAAGCAGTGTTTTAAATAATATAGTTTCTGTGTGATTATTTAGGGGCTGAGCAGCGGGGGACCAACAAGCCTGGAATCACAGAGGAAAGGCTGCCAAACTGACGACAGCCATGGGCCGTGCCCCCAGCATGTGTAAGTGGGACGGACGTGTGGGTTGTGCAGCTCCTGGGAGAAGCACTCACCCTGCCCCAGGCCCCGTAGGCCACTGTTCACAGACTCAGCACAGAAGCCATTTAATGCTAGCATCTGCGTTAATACCATCCAAAGCAAGCCAAATGTTCCCAGGCAGCGGAGCGTGAAGAATTCATCCTGTTTGGGTGCCAGTCTCCAGCTTCAAATTAGTAGATGTCTCAACTCTTCCCTTTCTTTCTTTATCATGTTATTTCTTATCTCTTATTTTCGTATTTCGAGACTGTATTTTAATTCTGCTGCTGCCCCACTGCCCCCGCCCCGCCCCCCTCTGGCACGGTGGTGTGCTGAGGGTGTAATCTCTGTCTGCTTAGCTGCTGCCCTGGTAGCTTCCTGCTGAGGGAAGGGAATGCTGTACCCAGAGCTTGTTTCTGAAGGCGACTCCAGCCCGCAGTTCTGCACAGGGAGGGCATGGCATTGAGACGGTGTTGCTGCTGCAAGGCATTCCTGGGAGCTACTCCCTCCCTGAGAAGTCCCGGCTTTGTGTCTAATAGATGTGCCCAGAGACCCAGCATCCAGTATCCACACAGGGGATGTACTGGGAAACCCACTGCCTTAGAGAGGGGTTCCTGATCGTCCCAAAGCAGAGGTGAGGGGAGAAGGTGGTGGGCGAGGAGACAAAGAGGGCACTCTGCCCCCAGGAGATAGATACATACCATGAAACAGACACATGGCGTCTGCCCTGCCCCCAGGAGGTAAAAAGCCTTCGGCCAGTCAGCAGGAGATTTCAAACCATTTCTCAGACACAAAGGCCACAGGGATGAGATGCCGATCTGCAGATGAGGATCTGTGGAGAGCAGAGAAGGAGGCTTGCATGAGCCATGGGAGCCGGCACACGGCAGGCAAGCTGGTCAGCCTGCAGGGGGAGTCTGTTCTCTGGAGACGGGTCTTTCCCAGCCTTTACACAGAAGGATCACTATCGCCTTGCAGGTCCCCAGGGCTGAGGGACTCAAGTGTGGAGGTGGGGTGACTGGCCATCTCTCACTCTTGTACCGTCTCCAGATGGCTTTGGGATGAGCCCAGAGCCAGGGTCTGTGCTTCCAAAGGCGAGACTGGATGCACAGCATTGCGCATGATAGAAAGGGCCGACCCAGTTCCTAAAATGCCCCCCTTACAGTTTGTCGTTGAAACCAGGTGACTGTGATGGTTAGCTTTATCTACCAATTTGACACACTTAGAATCACCTAGAAGAGAGTCTCAGTGAGGGATTATGGGGATCAGTTTGGCCTGTGAGCCTGTGTGTTAACTGATGTGGGGAGAATTCAGACCACCATGAGCGGCACCATTCCTTTGGCTGGGAACCCTGGACTGTGTAAAAGTGAAGGAACCAGGCCAGCAGCTAGACGTAGTTCCTTCTCTCTGTTCCAGACTGTAGATGTGCTGGCGGCTGTACGCTCCTGCTACTGTGAAGCCCCTGCTAGGACGTACTGAAACCTGGGATTGTAAACTGAATACACCCCTGTCTACCCCAAACTGCATTTTGTCGGGGTTGTTTATCACAGCCAACAGAAACAAAGCAGGCAAACGACCGCGCCCCAGGCCCAGCGGCAGGCACCAACGTGTCACCTTTCTGGTTCTGGATCAGGGTGCTAGACGGCCTGGGGACAACCTCTACAAGGGGACATGGGTGTGGCACATGTGTTCCCTGCAGCCAGCAGCACAGGAGCAATGAACTGTGATTGCTCTGGTGGCCAGGAGAGCTGGGTGTCCAAGCCACCTCTGCCTATGTGGAAGGCAGCAAACAGGATGGGAGATGCAGGGTGACCCAGAGTTGACTTCCCAGCGAAGGTTGCAGGGGACCCTCTCATCCAGCTGCTGAGACTGGGGGTGGGGGAGGGGGCCTTCAAGGCATACGAGCAGCCTGCTAACTGCCTCATTTTTTTCCTCTTTTTTTTTTTTAATTTACAAATGATGCATGGGTGCATAGTCACTTAAAAAATAGCCTATTGATATTTTAATTTAATGCTGGACAAACCTTGGGCAGCTGACTCAGGGGTTTCTTGACCGTTCTGGGGATGGTTGGAGAAGTGTGTCTTCTTTGAGAGATTATCCATGAATAATAAAAGAGCATTTAATAAGAGACTCCAGTCTGGAGTCTGCTTGGTATTTGCTATTTTTTCTGAGCTGGCTGCTGACATCTTATTGACAAGAGTCTCAGAAACACCGACTGTGGGAGGGACCTGTCATAATCTCCTGATGCTCCAGAGGGCAGTGAGTACTAGGCTGGCTTTGAGTTCTGAGACTGGGGGGGGCAGACATTCAGCCTCCAGGCATAGGAGTGAGGGGCTGTGTTGGGGTCTGGGTAGGGTTTTCACTATGGCTGCTGTTGTGCCTCCCAGGGGTGGCTAACCCCTGTTGATTGTACTTCACTGCTATTGTTTTGACAAATCTGTTGTCTGCAAGTGCTGGGCCCCTGAGCGACCCACAGATTGGCAGGACAGGATGACAGTGCCACACGGAGAGCCTTGGGGATGGGATCGCACAGAGCTCACCGGTTTCCGTTGAATGTGGACTTGTACTCCCCAGCCGAGTGCAGTGTCTCATCAGCGTACACCGGCACAGATGCCCTGACACACTCGTGGGAACACCGCAGTGTCTCATTGTAGGCCGTGAAGATGTCCACGCTGCTGGGTACCCGGGCCGGGGTGAAGTCCGTTAGGTTCTGGCAGCTTTCCTCCTGCTGGTTCATCTTTCGCTGGTGGCTGTTCCTCCGAGTGTGCCCGCTTGGGGCACAGCTGGGAGAGAGAGAGGAGAGGTGTGAGGGGTGGGCAGGTGCTGGAGCGATGTGCAGACCTCTCATACAGTGGCAGCGAAGCCTTACTGCCAGGCATCATTTATATTACACAGTAATTCTCGGCCTCTTCAGAAAGATCAACCACAATCAAGTAATCAGCTCTCCTTTTTTTTTTTTTCAAATATAAAATCTGAATTTTAAATGTGGCCATTATCACAGGAGAGCTTAGAGGTGAGTGAGTGAGTGAGTGGTGAGGTTCTGGGACCTTGTTTGCCTAAAGAATGTCAGCTAGACTGAGGGGCTGACTCGGTTTCCCTTCGAGGGATGGAAAGGTTGATAGTGCTCACTGCCACTGTGGGATAGCCTGGGCTGGTACGAGGGGCCTCTGGGGATAGCCTGGGGTGCAAGGCTGTTGGGACGAACTGATGAGAGGGAGCCCCTGGCTGTCACCTCATCCAGAACACATCTGTAAACTGCTGCTTCCCTGCCTTTCAGAGGTATGGCCCGGACTGCACCCCGGCAGGCAACACACACAGATGCACGTGGGTCCAGACAGCTGGGTGACGGGAGAACCATATATCCTGGGAAACCAAGCCATGAAGGCTGAGCACAGGAGCAACACTGAGGGCTACACTAGGAAACGGACCCGGCTGAAGCCAGTGTTGGCCATGGTACCTGTGGCTGTAGTCACCTGGGACTGTCTACTCCAAGGGAATGCAACCTTAGGCTGCCACTCAGGACACAATGTCTCATTTGATAGGGTCTCGTGTATCATAGGCTGTGTAGCTGAGGATGACCTAGCACTTCTGATCCTCTTCCCTCCACTTCCTGAGTGCTGGACCAAGGCACTCAGTGTGTGAACAGCTGGGATGGAAGCCAGAGTTTCATGCAAGCTGGGCGAGCATTCTGCCAACCGAGTTAAAGTCCCAGTCTCTAGGCACAGTCTTAAAAAGTTGGGGCTCTCTGTTCAGCCCCCCGGGCACCCCACAATCCCCCACTCCCGGGCCTTACCAATTTTTTAAGACAAGAGTTGTGATGAGTGCAGCGATGACCATGATGAGGGAGACGGTGATGGTGATGATCTGATGCACAGCCAGACCTGGAGGGAGGAGACAGAGGTGGAGTCAGAACGGGGAGGGGTGGGGCTGGAGCTGGGGGAGGGGCAGACTGAAGGACAACAGGCAGTGCTTGGGTGTTTGTCTGAAGCACCAAGACTGTTCTCACCGGGGCCCACAAAGAGAGTCCCCAACCATGACCTCTTCCCCACAGTCAGCATCTCAGCAGGGTCCTGGCCATGGGCTGTACGCTCAATCTGATGCTTTTATCTGCATTCAAGTAACTCTGCTGAGATTCCCAAGCCCTGCCCCCTTCCCTTGCCTGGGACAAATGTTCTGTTTCTCCATTCTGTAGACAAGAGCACGGGAGAGGGACTGGCCTGGCCCACCTAGGACTTTTAGAAGATGGGTCCCCCAATGGAAGACCCTAAAGGCAGTCTCCCCAGGATTGTCTCCTGTCCCTAGAGTCCTCCCCATCATTCCTTGCTTGCAACATTAGTTCCTACTAGTGAAGGAATGAGGATAGGCTGAGGTCCTGTCATGCGGCCTCAGAGCCCTGTCCCTCTCCCCGGTAAAGAAGGACAGTAGCCAGGACCATGGAGCTGACAGAATGTGGAGAGACGGGCAGGGCCACTTCAGCAGCAAGACAGCCAGAGACTAACAAACATTTGTTGGTCCTGCAGATGGCCAAGGTCAGGATGTCTCTGCCATCCCTCTCTAGGTGCAGGGCAGAGGGGAAAAGGTAGGTACTGGCTCCCACCTCTGGTTGCACCCTAGGCCACATTCCTCTGGACCTCATCTGCCACAGGAACAAAGAGTATCCCCAGTCGACTCTACCGGCCAGCCAGAGCCATCTGCAAGGTACACAACCCTGGCTCTTTCCTGATATTGGCAAACATGGGACCTGAAAAGATCAAGGCAGCTTGGAGAACCTCCAGGGGAAAGCATCTTCCTCCAAGGGCTGATGTCTTTGGGATGCACAAGCCCTGTCCTGTCTCTACCCCAGCACCCAATTCTAACACCCACTCCCCAGAGTTCAGCTCGTCATATCTGATGGATCTGGGGTGTTAGGGCACATGTTCCCATGTGGCAGACTGCAGTGTTCAGAAGTTGCTGGCCGCCTCCCAGAGACCATCACACAAGCAGATGTTACTTCCCTGCTAAATACGATCATCAGGGGAGACTGTTTTATGAGTGATTCCAAGTTGGCAAGGCCAGAGCACATGTCCCGACTTTCCCCACCTCCATGTTTTGTGGCGAAGGGCCATTTTCCTGAATGATTCCTGCTCTGGCCCCCACACAAGAAACAGTGGAGTTGACATGAGTATCACGACCACCCGGTGTGCGAAGTCCTTCTGTCTATGTGTTGCTTTTATTGGTTAATGAATAAATCTGTTTTGGCCAGAGGCTTAGCAGACTAGGGCAAGGCGGGAGTTCCAAGCAGGTAGAGGAGGAGAGAGTAGGCAGAGTCAGTGAGAAGCCATGTAGCCCCGCTGGAGACAGACACCGAATGGAACTTTACCCAAGAAGCCACAGCCATATAACAATGCACAGATTGATGGAAATGAGTTAATTTAAGATATGAGTAAGCCAGAAATATGCTTAAGCTAATGGCCGAACAGTATTGCAGATAATACAGTTTCTGTGTGATTATTTTGTGGTCTGGGCAGCCAGGAACGAACAGCAGCCTTCCGCCAACAGTGCCCCTCCCTCTCTATCTGTTCCCTCAAGAGCCACGGTGGTGCATTTTCTCTGTGCTGTGCGGTGCTTGCAATGGCCATCTCAACCGTCATGGCTGCCTTCGATACCATTTGCTTTGATGTTGTAGCTCTCAAGGCTCATTTTAGCCTGTGACTCCCCAAATACCTGTGCTCACTTTGGGGCACTTGCTTTAGACTTCTGGGTAAGTAGCCTACTCCTCCAAGACCACCATTCAGTTTGCAAGTGGGTTTAAAGCCAGGCTATATTGCAGAAGCCACCTTCAATCTCACCAACAGGAGTCTCTGCTAACTAAGGTCTAAGAACCACCAAAGATCTCACTGGCAGGGGGAACATTGCAAGGGCTGGGCTGTTTAGTGGAGAACCATAGGTAGGGTGTTGTCTGCTCAGTATCCTGTCATGCTGTATCCACACATTCCCTTAGAGTGGTCAAGAGGTAGCTATGTCATTCTGAAGCACACATGCTGTTCCTTCGCCTGTGCATACAGCAAGAGGAGGAGGAAGCTGATAGAAAAGACGGTGATGATGGTGATGATGACCGTGGCTATGGGAGCAGTGATTACGATGGTGGTGGTGGTGATGCTGACAACCGGAGTGATGGTGATGATGTTTATAGTGGCAATGTGCGGCTGCTGCTGTTCGTAATGATGGCAATGACAACCCTGGTGTTGGTGATAAGGTGAGGATGGGGATAATGGGGATAAGGGAGATAATATGGTTATGTCAAGAAGGTGGTGATGGTAGTGGTGATGATGATGATGTTGGTGGTGAGGGTGAAGATGGTGGTGATGGCAGTGATAGTGATGATGGTGATGGTGGTGAGGGTGGTGATAGTGATGATGATAGTGATGGTGATGATGGTGGTGATGGTGGTGGTGATGGTGATGATGGTGATGATGGTGATGATGATGGTGGTGGTGGTGATGGTGATGATGGTGGTGATAGTAAAGACAGTGGTGATGACAGTGGTTATAGTGATGATGGTAGTGGAGATTGGTAAGGAGGACCATGGTTCCTAAGATTGTAGTAGTGACGATGTTGATTTTGGTGTCTGTGTGACAACGGTGATGATGGCAATCCTGACAATGATGGCAGTGTGATGTTGACGATGAAGTACATTTAGAATTTGGTGGTGGTGATGATAGTCACAACCATCAACGGCATTACTCTCTTTGTGACCATCATTATCAGCCTCATCCATTCACAATCAACGTCATGGTCATCATGGCTGCCATTATCACAGTGAGGATGGTGGTGATAATCACAGATACACACTCAATAAGCAGCAGTGTGCTGTTCTCCTGTGTAGTCCTGGCAACACCTCTTAATGGTAGAGTCTACAGTTACTGGTCTCGGAAGGGAGAATCACCCAGGGAATCTGTGTCAAGTCCTTACATCATGCAGGACCCACTGGCTACAACACAATTGTACTGCCCAGCCGTAGGCAGTCTTGGTTAATCTAAGCATTGTGTCTTGATCTGCTTTCTCCCTGACTCTGTCAGAGGCCAGTTCCTCTCCCCTTGTAAGCCTGCCCATGGAGGCAGATACTCACCCCCACCACCTCTTCTGTGGGAAGGCTCCATGGACACTGCTCCAGGACAGGCCACAGGCCTTGTCAAAAAAAGCCCATGTCAAAAGCTACATCTTTGTCCCTTGTGGTGGTGAATGTGCCACATTCTAGGTCAAGGCTAGAGAACTCAGTGGCTGGGCACATGGCAGATGAAAAGAGCAGATGGCAGAGGAGCGTAACAGCATCAGGGGCTGGCTTACTAGGGTCCTCCAGGGGCAAAGAGGATCCCCTCACAGGGACAACAGACTCTGCTATACACTTCCAGTATCTTCAGGATCAGAGCAGACTCAGGGTGCCTCAACCCTGACCTCTTTTCTTATTCCTGAGAGAATCCTTTCGTGGAGCCAACTATCTGCAGACGCCCGAGTTCACAGAGAAGAGGACCACAGGGCATCTTCCACACTGAATCCCTCACCACCTTCTCTGCAGGTGAGACTGGAAAAACACTAAACCTACTCTTTTGATAGGTGGAAGAAACAGAGGCCCAGAGAGGAAAATGGTTGACTCAGGGGACCCTCCTCAGTGATGGCTCTAAATGAAGAATACTGGCCTTTGGCTAGGGTCCTTGTGAGTTTTCAAACCCCTTCAAAAGGACTCACATCATCACCATCTGTGCATCTGTGTCTATGCCATGCACACACAGCCATGCCGAGAACCTTGCAGTAGTGGTTATATGTCAAACCGCTGTATTTATTACTAAGAAGCAATAAATGAGGGAACTAGGAACAAAGGTGCACGGGTTAGATTTTCATCAACTTGACACAAACTAGAACCACTTGGGACAAGAGACCTTAGTTGAGGAATGGCCTCCATCGAACTGGCCTGTGGGCAAGTCTGGGGATTCATTTTCTTGATTAATAATAACCATACTTGGGCAGGTGGCTCTCGGTGTGTAAGAAAGCAGACTGAGAAAACCCTGGGGAGCCAATCAATAAGCAGTGTTCCTTCATGACCTCTGCTTCAGTTCCTGCCTTGATGTCCCTTCATGATGGGCTACAGGCTTTCTTGATGAAATAAACTCTCTCCTCCACAAGTTGCTTTTGGTCATGGTGTTTTGCCACAGTGATAAAAATCCAAACTAAGACAGGTGTCAAAGCCAAGTGCACATTAAAAAATTGGGGGGGGGGGTAAAGAATTCACATGTGAGTTCTTTATTTACATAACTTCTACCTCTCCGTCTTCCCCAAGTCCTGAGTGTTCCTCAAATTCAGGACCTCTTCTAATTATATTAGTAATACACATATCTGCAGGCCAGCCTACTGAGCCATTTTAGTGTGTCTCATATGTACATGGGTTTCAAGCCAACCACTTGGGATTATATAACCTATTCAGGGGAGGACACAGTCCCTGGAGAAGCCTGACCATCCCTCTTTTAGCAGCCACTGGTCAGCTGCCATTCTTCATCCAGGGGTGGGACCTTGTGAAATTTTGCCTAACACCTTGGCCTGTTGATGGGGGGATGTCATCATGCAGGCCTTCTTTAAGCAGCCATACTGTTGAGATTTCATGGGTGCAATTTCTCTGTCATGTCCAGAAAAGACGGTCCAACTTTAGAAGCAAGAGCTATGAGAAGAACCTACAGACCCTACAGTTACGGTGGTTGAACAAAGACCGGTCCAAGTAATATTTCTGGGAAGCAGTTAGGATTGTGGGTATCTATAAGAATGCCTTATCCTTTCCTCCCACTGGAAGACTGTCTACTGAGGAGAGAGTAGAGCCACATGGAAAGTTATATGATGTTTACAGACCCTGTAGTTTTCAACCTGATCTGCAGATGCCAGGAGTGGTTCCCTTCATCTTCTGAAGTTACTCATCTTCAGATGGAACTAATGTAGGCAAATCTTTGTTTACAAGATAAAATTAAATACTTTAGGCTTTGTAGGCAGTGTAATAAGCTTGTATTATGTACATATAGTATAGTATCATTATTTTATTATAATGTTAATATTATAATATAAAACTAATACTATATATTATAATATCATTAGGTACAGTCGTTATGCATAGTCAGTTTGAACTACTGCAATAAAATACTGGAGGCAGCTAACTTTATAAAGAGAAAAGGTTCCTTCAGCTCACAGTTTTGAAGGATCAAGGACATGGTGCCTAATCCTGGTAACAGCTCCATCATGTCATGATGGATAGTAATGGTTAGAGAACATGCAGGAGTCACACAGTTATGAAGAGTGGGGGGAAGAGAGAGAGGGAGAGGTGTGCCAGCTCTTGGATCTCACAGTCCCATCTGAGGGCATGGAACCCGTGTTCCAAGTACCCTCCCTTAGACTTCAATTCTTGAAAACCCCGGTACTTCTCACACCATCATCCTGGGATCAGATTTCCAGGTGCAATGGACTCTTGGAGCCACTGAAACTGCACCCTAAATATGTCAGCCTCTGTGCTTGGCTCTGCCGCCAAGGTGCAAAATCCGCCATAGATGATGTCCAAAAAATATCTGTCACTGTGCTTCAATAAAACTTTATAAAAGCAAACAGCTGTCATATCTGGCCCATGGATGACATTTTTCAGAATTCTCTCTGAGGTAAGCAGGCAATGGGGGGCAGGGTTTATATTAACCTTAAGAAAGTATTTATCTGTTTTGAATGACTGACTACAGCTGAGGCTCCCACTGTAAACCTGTGGTTCAGAAGACGAGAATCTTCCTTTTCCCTCACCAGAGCGTTCCATGGGCCCCTGTCTCGATGATTTAAACACAGCCACGGTCCCCTGCCCAGCAACGGTGCTCACTGCTCTGGATTCGGTCTGCCCCCGTGCAGCGTTTTGACAGTAGGCCACTTTGCATGATGCGCCTCTAGAGAACTCAATTTGATAGGATTCTTGATTTTGGAAAACCAAAACTCACAGAGAAATTGACTGATTTAATCCCTTCAGTGGCGCTCAGAACTATTTCAGCTCTGCGCCTGTCTGTCTCAATTGTCTCCATTTACGTTGAAAAGAACCTGCATCTTGTGAATGAGGATGGCCAGATCACAGGAACGGCCTGGAATGAGGGCTCCAGCACTACAGAACTCACTTTGCCAGAGTCCTCGAGGACCTGAATGTGATCCCCAGAATCCGCCCACAAAAGCTGGGCTCGGTGCAGCAAGGAGTATCCCCAGCACGGAGAAGGCAGAAACCAGAGCATCCTTAAGCCTTGCTGGTCACCCATTACAGCCCAATCGATGATCTCCAAGACAGAGAGCTGCCTCAAAGGAGGTGGATGGCATGCCTGAGTTTGACACCCAAGGCTGTCCTGTCCTTCATATGCACATCCTTCTGTGCATTCGTGTGAATTCATACATGCATACACATCTATATAAGTTAAAAATAATATTCAAAACTTTAAAGGAGACTACCCAGGTCTTCCAGGGATTCATCACACTGGTCTCTGGAAAGGATTCTGACTGCCGCGTGGGTGTCAGATTCTCAAGTACTAATCCCCCAACCCTGCCCCTCCTTTTTTTAAACCAGTGTCTCTCAACACTCATACCTTGAATCAATTCCCTCCGGCTAAGTCTCTGGTGGCCCTTAAATAACACAAGCAGGGACACCCGCCCCATAAACCCACTGACCCTGTACAAAGCAATCCTTGAGCTGTCCCTACTCCAGCTGCCGGGCAGGTTGTGATCAGCTTGACAATAATGTCCCCTCAAAGAAATATGCATTCCCCAGATGAAGTTTTTAGAAGGCTATGAACTTCCTCTCCTCCACTTTCAAGGTCAATCCCGAGTTGCATCTTGTAACTCTGTGAATTCGGATGTGGCCCTGGAGTCCGGAAGCACGCAGTGTGGGAATGCTTGCTTCCCCGTCCTGACAGGTGTTATTGTCCCTGCTAATTTAGGGGCTCTTTCTGCTCCTGGTAATTGCCACTGTATACTAATGTGCTAGGAATCAGCTGCCATGCAGATAATGAAAAACTATACCCAGAATAATGGATGGGGACAGATGGATTACCAAGCTCCACATCAATCAATAGGGCTTTTATGGTTATATTTGTGGTGGTTTGTAATAAGATCTGGCCCTGGAGATTGATGGGGAAGTTGGTAATCCATCTCTGGGTCTGAACGAGGTCTTATTAAAAGAAGCCGAATCAAGCATGGGCCATTGTCCATAGCAAAAACAAACCCATCATGGCTTCTCTTCTAGCGTGGGAGGGGTGAGCCATGCATTTGGCTGACAAGCTTGGATGAAGACAAGAGCGATGGCCTTGGAATTTGCCAAGGCAAGTGGATGGCATTTCTGAGCTTAGAATAGCACATTTGACAGAGCAGAGGCCTTGTACACCTCTGTGGTGGGAGCAAAGGCCCAGTGGCCACTGGGAATAAGCAAAACTCAGGGGCCAGTTTGATGGATAGAAGGTTACATGGGACATCCAAATGTGCCCATTCTAGGGGTGTTCACAGAAAAACAAGACCACTGGTTTTGATGGCAGGAACACAGAGAAGCAACTTTGCAAAGTTTTCAGAGGGCTGGGTGGGTCCATTGGGGTCCTTCTGACAAACACAACAAACAGCATGTAGGCAGAGAAATAGTGAGGGAATTTACTCACGAAGTTACTGGGGCCACAAAGTCCTACCCTCTGCCAATAGCAAGCAGAAGAGCCAGCACATCCATTGTGTGGTTCTGTCCCAGGTCAAAGGCCTAAAACCTGGAACTCATGACGAGAACCTCAGTTCAAGACCCAAAGCCTGAGCATCAACCTTGGATGAATGGGTGTCAGCACCAGAGTCCAGAGGCCCAGTGACTTAAGAGGTCTAGCATGCAAGGGCAGGAGATGGATGCTGCCCTTCCCCAGCCATTCTGGTCCATTGGCAATCTCAGCTGATTAGTGGATGGCCATACACAATAGTGAGAGAGGATCTGGGCTCTCTGCTGATAGGAACACTGACGCTTTCCAGAAGTAACCAGAAATATTGCTGCAAACTTCGCCCGGCCAAGCTGACGCACAGACCTCACCATCACTTTGAGTGGCAGTCCAGTTGAAAGAGCTGCAAGTCAGGAAGAATAAAGTAGTCTCCACTCATAAGAAGGGTCTTCAGCTTAGCACAGGGTCCCACTTGAAAGGCAGAGTCCCCAAGGGAAGGACCCTGCTGCCTCACTGCTGTCAGCTTTATCACAGCAGCTCAGTGAAAGGGGGTGTCCTCCGAGAACCACCCTTAAGGATCTCAGCTTCATATGATACAGAGATCAATAGGCAACATTTATTGGTATTATACAGTATCTATGGTGACATTTGGGCAGGGGATGGTGATTCTACTGGGGTCTAGAGAGCAGAGGCCAGGGAGACTGGTGACCATCCCACAGTGTACATGCTGACTGGCCTGGAAAGGTTATAGCACCAAGGCCGAGAAGACGTGGGTTAGATGGTAGCAATGTCCTTTAACCACAGGTGTGCAGCCTCAAAACGCCACCTCCCCTGTATCGTTCTCCCTGCAGGCTCTGCCTTACAAGTGACAAGGTGGCTTGGGGGAGGGACAAGAGCTGACATTCACATGATGGTGACAGCATGCTAATCATTGTTCTGGGAGAATTAATTCACGCTCAGCTTGCTACAGCATCAAGGGGGTTGGGTAGAATTCAAGGAAATGAAGTCTACATCATGCCAATCTGGGGGTCCCCATGACCACCTTCAAGTTGAGGAATTAACGAGGGAGACTCATGACACTCAGAAAGATCCCAACATGTGTAATCACAGCTGATCACAGGGCTGGGATGTAGCTCAGTTGGCAGAGGGCTCGGCTAGCGTGATAAAGCCCTGGGTGTGACCCCCAGCATCACAAAAAGCAGGCACGGTGGTGTCTGCATGGAATACAGCAGAAGCAGGGGGATCAGGAGCCCAGGGTCATCCTTGGTTACATGGCACACTTGAAGCCAGGTAGTGCTACAACGCTGCATAAATTTTATTTTAATAAGTAGCATATTTCTGCTAGGGGTGGTTTCTTGTGAAGAGCTACCGGCCATCGATGGCTTAGAGGAGGAAGAGTCACTCACTCTTCTTTAGACACTGAACACGGACAATGGGAGGTTGTTTGTGCCCCAGTGGATGGCCCTATACCCATGTTCTTGTAAGCAGGGCTAACTGGACTCCAGGGATTGCAAACAAGAAAGAAAAGGAAGGAGGGAGGGAGGGAGGGAGGGAGGGAGGGAGGGAGGGAGGGAGGGAGGGGGGGGGGGTGGGGAGGACACTGAGGAGAGTCTGAGGCAGGGAGTGGNTGGACTCCAGGGATTGCAAACAAGAAAGAAAAGGAGGGAGGGAGGGAGGGAGGGAGGGAGGGAGGGAGGGAGGAAGGAAATCAGAAGGCGGACATGGTGAGGACACTGAGGAGAGTCTGAGGCAGGGAGTGGTGGATGGATTTTAGGACACAGTTCATAATCAGAAAGAGAAAGATCAGCAAGGCTCGAGGTGAGAGCAGTGGTGAGCATCCAAATGTCTCTGCCAAACACAAGAAGGTAAGGGACACTAACTGCTTCCAGAAGCCATGGGTGATGTGTGGAGTAGCCATGACAGATGTTTCTCTTAGTTCAGTGTCCATCAGGTAGACATGGCTGACTGCCTGCTCAGCCAATCTGCTAAGCCCCCAAACAAATAAACATTATCATCTCAGGCAGGACATCCTAGGCTTGGAGGCCCTCTTAGGAACTTAGAACAAGGACATTTCTTAGTGTAGGACTAACCAGCGACTGATCCAAGCCGGCTCATTCCACAGCCAATGCCCTCCACACCCCACCTCAAGGCCTTGTGGAATAGCGGTCTGTCCTCCACAAGGGAACCAGCTCTGGCCACTGTGCTAGGACCAAGTGACAATAGCAGAACATCAACAACTTTGTGTTGGTGGGGATCCAAGAGGGACCTGAGGTTGTTCTCAGGGTCCTGACACGGGACAGCATTAACTCTGGGTGGGCCACAGCAGTGAGTAAGTTCCTCCGGATAGAACAGAATTCACAATTTACATCAGACATTTCCTTTTAACTTGAGAAAAGTTAGTACCACAGACAGGAAGTATGGAGAGGCGGGGACTCAGCCTGGTCAGGATAATGACACACCAACCAGCTCTCAGCTCCAGGAAGCTTCTCAGAGCCACCATCCTAGCCACGTTTAGGCCACCCCTGCACTGATCCTGAGGGGCCAGCTTTGCCTTTTGCTAGCTGGGCACACCTGGAGGGCAGGAGGGCCCGCAGCACTCACTGGCTGCCCGTGCATTTGTCTTTGCAGTTGGAAAACCTTTGGAGGGTGTGCTGGCTAGTATTTTTGTCAACTTGACACAAGACAGATTCATCTGAGAAGAGGAAACCTCAAGGGAGAAAAGGCCTCCATCCAACTGCCTGTAGACCAGACTGTGGGGCATTTCCTTGACTGTGATTGACAGGGGAGGGCCCAGCCCACCATGAGTAAGGCAAGTGGTCCTGGGCTGTATGATCGAGCAGGCTGAGAAACGCTGCAGAATGTGTTTAACACCACATGAAGAGGTGTCACTGTGATTGGTTTAGTAAAGAACCAAATGGCCAATAGCTAGGCAGGAGAGAATAGCTGGGACTTCCAGGGAGAGAGGAACTTGGGGTTGGAATCTAGGCGCACAGGAGATGCGGGGGAGACACTGAAGAGGTTGGACATACGACAAAGAGTAAAGGTAACAGCCACATAGCAGATCGCAGATTAATAAAATCAGGTTAATTTGTTATAAGAGCTAGTGGGACAAGCCTAAGCTAATAGCCAAGCTTTCATAATTAATAAGATGTCTCTGTTTGTTATTTGGGGCTGGTGGTTCTGAAAAGAAAGTCTGACTCAGAGAAAGCCAGAGGGAGCAAGCCAGTAAGCAGCGTCCTCTACGGGGACAGCTTCAGTTCCCGTCTCCAGCTTCCTGCTTTGAGTTCCCGTCCTGACTTCCCTCAGTGAGGGATTGTGATTTTTAAGTTAAATAATCACCCCCAAGTTTCTTTTGTTCAGGGCTTCCTCCCAGCAACAGAGAAGCAAACTAGGACTGAGGGCATCTTTGAGGGGGTCCTGGCCCTGTTTATAACACCATAATCCTCTGAGTCTGTCCCTAACCACAGCCTACACGGCTCCTCAGTTGAGATGGCAGACATGGAGACCTGGGCTTCCAGCTCCTGGGCAGGTGTTTTTCTGTGGCAGGTTGGAAGGTGTTCCTCCAGAAACCAGACCTCCTACATAGCCACCCAAATGGACCTCATTTCAAACAGGTCTCAGGAGACATGATTCCTTGTGGATCTCAAGACAAAAATCAACCTAGATGCAAAGTAAGCCCCAGGTCCATGGCTATGGTCCTCACAAGAGGCAAGAGAGGAGAGGTACAAAGAAAGAGTCCATGTCAAGATGGAGGCAAAGGTTGGAGGGATGGGGCCATAAGTCAGGGAATGCTGAGACTCGCCAGAGAGAGAAGGAAAGGGGTTCCAGAGTTGACCCCCCACAGGATGTTGAAGAACTGGGAGGGAGTGGCTCATTTTTTGCTTTCAGTGCCCGTTAACACCTCAGGGGACCCTGTGAAGCCACACGCTGCACAGAGGGACTGCTCTTACTCAGGAACTGACAGTGGAAAGGTCCATGCAGAGAACAGACATGGACTCCCAGCCACACCCAGTGCACAGGTCCTTATGAGCAATTGCTTCCACACACAGGGCTCTGAGTCTGCTTCTCGGTACACATCTGAGCTTTCCAGGGAGGGTGGGGATCGCAGACCTTGATGTCACTGGCCTGCCCACCTCACCTTTCCCCACAGATCATACAGACCCCACAGTTCCAGACGAGAAACAGACTGAAGGGGACAGTGGGGTGGGCCCACTGGCGAATTCTGTAAGATTTTCTTGGCTTCTACCAGGCCCATTCATTTCTATATCCTCCCTGGTGGACTGCGTTCATTTGGCCACTGAAGAAAATGCCCATGGGCCAATTGGGAAGGAAGCTCAGTTGGTAAATTGCTTGTCTTGGGAGAATAAAGACCTGAGAATACCCGAAGTCCCCCATAACAACGCCAGGTACGATGACGCATGCTTACAACCCCAGCTAGGGGAAGCAGGGACAGGAGGATCTCTGGAAAGCACTGATTAGCCAGTCTAGACCAACTGGCGAGCTCAAAGCCAATGAGAGACCCTGTCTCTAAAGAGGCAGACAGATCATGTTCCCAACGATAACATTCAAAGCTGTTTTCTGGCCTCTCTATGCATGTGCACATGAACATGCCAACAAGTGCACGCGTGCATAACACACACACACACACACTTAAAAAAATTAGTCATTTGTGGCTGCTGCCCAAAAGGACCCTAGAGTTCTAGGGTGGACACCGTGGTGAGGCAGGAATTGAGGGATGGGCAGAGTCTTCTCCTTGCCCCTCCTGCAGGACCAGCCCAATCAGTGCTAGCTGGCAGAGCTTCAACAGCTCTGAAAACCAGGGGAGGCTGCTGCCTTCAGATCCAGTTCACTGGCTCTGGAAACGGGTTACACCGGCAAGCCAGGCTCATGAGTCTGCTACTCTGATGCTCATAGGCCACAGCCTGGCAGAAGAGTGGGGATCAGGGCTGGGCTGGGGTGGAGGAGATGTAGTTCTGGCTGCCTAAATTTGGGGAATAACAGGCAGCGTCTTTCCCAGCAGGAAGGCCAATCACCAGGGACATTCGGAGCTTGCCGTGAGAGAGGGTGGCACCAGCGATGTCCGGCAGTTCAAATGACAAGCTCACTCGGGCAGCGTGTCCTGAACTGCTCATCTCGCTGGAGGACACAGGCAGCTGACTGGTGGCTCTGAGCATGCTCCAGAGCAGATATGGAAATTACCCACCTCTCTCTCTCTCTCTCTCTCTCTCTCTCTCTCTCTCTCTCTCTCTCTCCTCTTCAGTGTTTGAATCCTCCACAAAGCAGCAGTCTCCAGAGGCTGATGCAGGCAAGCTGGCCTTGCGAGGTGCTAAGAAGAGATTAGGAGGGACCATCACGAGGGGAGGGGACACAAGGCAGAGACAACACTACAAGGTTCTCTTCCGTGTGGGAAGCTTCACTTAGTAGTGGGGGACAAGGCAGACATTTTCCAGGGCCAGGCCCCAGCCTCCATAAGCCACTTGTGAGTTCCGAACTGCCTCTATTAGACCTGGCACCCACCTCAGCAGCAACCAGAACTCTACCCCAGGGGTACCAGCACCTCCCAGAGGCACTTAGCATTGTGTCCCGGAGGTACCACATCCCTTCTAGCACTGGCTGCCTTTAATCCTAAATTTAGGCACAAATGGGCCAATCTTGTCCCACTGTGTGCTGGCATTGCTATCTCTAGCTGAGATCCTACTGTGTGCTGGCACTGCCATCTTTAGCTGAGGTCCTACTGTGTGCTGGTATTACTATCTCTAAGACAGCAGAGGTGAAGGAAGATAGTCTCCACCAGAGCAAGTGCCGTCTCAACACTAACAGACACGCAGCTACATCCTCCGCTGGTCTCACTCTGACCCCACCGCCATCTCCAGGGGCCTTTGTCACATAGGAGAACAAACGAGGTCAGAGGCATAAACCTGGGTTTGTAGACGAAATGAGGGCACAGGAGGGCTGTGGACAATCTCCATGCTCCACGCAGGAAGGCCACGGGAGCTGTGGCATCTTAGCTTCTTTAAAGACTGATCCCATGCCCTTCCTAACCGCAAACTGGGTGGTAGCACTCGGCTGAGTTAGATGGCAGAGCTGGGACATTCCATAAAGTGGACCTGACTCGATGTGTTTAACCTGCCTTTCCTGGGCTTCTCATGGACTGAGTCAGAACCACAAAACCCAAGGGCACAAACACAGGGGGAGCCGTTTAGGATACTGTGAGAGTCTTGCTCTGGAACCTGTCCTGTGGGCCCTCCTTTCTAGGCATGCCTACTGCCCAGACTCTCCATAAACAGCAGTCAGGAAGGCAGAGGTGGCTTGGGAAATGCCAACCTAGGAGGCCCAGTACTTGGTGAGGAACCTGATATAGGCTGGTTCTTGCTAGTCATAGAAGACATAACCACTAGGTATGTCCACTCACAAGGGCACCCGTGAGCTCTGACCTGGCCCGTAGCCCTAACCAAGAGACCCCACTGCGTGGATAGTCATTCGCGCTTCAACCCTCATGGGGTTACAACCTCCAATGCTGAGGCCCTTGCAGGCCTGGAAGCTTCTGGCCAAAATGCAGCCCTGGGAAGGAGCTGAGGCCAAACTTGTGTCACTACATCGAAAGACACTAGCCTTGATGGAGCTAAGGACGAGTGATGGAGTCTGCTTGGTCAGACTCAACATGGTTCCCAGCCCTCCCCTTCCCTTCCCCAAGGCCTGTGTGCACTGTCTGGTAAACCCAGGCTTATCTAGCACCTTCTCAGTCAGTTGGCCTAGAACCTCCACCCTCCATATCTAACCAGGGTCCTCATCCTCCAACCCAAACTCCACAGAGATCCTGGCCTGCCGTCAGCAAAATTCCAGTCAGGTCTGTTTAGCCAGACCCTTTCACCACAGATTTCCTCTTGGTCATCTGTCCATCTTGGCCCTATATGTTGGTCCCCACCTGCCCTGCTGTTCCACCTTCTCCACAGCGGAATCATGAAGGGGGGCAGGAGATCTTCACCCACCCCTGTGATCTCTGCTCTTCCACCCAGGTTTCTAGCAGTGCCCTGATAAATGTCTTCCTGAGCCCCAGCCTCAGATCTTCCTAAGAGTTCTGAGTCACACTTCCGTGCTTAGACTGAGTCCAGAGGCAGGGTAAGCCTCTCACAATCACCCCGGGCAAAGACTCCCAGCTGCCCACAAGCCCAGATGTAGCAGTGAGGGTTCACTTGTCATCAACCCCTTGGTGGCATTTTCAGAGTCTTTGAAGGTGTGGTCCTCTTACTCACCCTAGGGCACTCTGAAGTTAGGGTACAGTACTTAAGGGGTCAATGTGAAGGCAGACCTAGCTCCCCAGGGGCTCTCCAGTGCTAAGGCTTCCCTCAGGACTATTGCTAAATTCAGTAGCAGCCACAGCCATTATGCCACCAGTAAAGAGGTGAGCGGATCCATTTGAAAGAATCCTGTCCCTTCTGCACTCTTACAAAACCTTTCTCTGATAGCAGTAGGCAAGATGAGCCTACAGATTAGGACAGAGGCTGAGAATTACCAGACCCACCTCCCAGCTTTGCTGCTAGCAGGGGAGAGTCACACCAAAGCAGGGCATCCCTCCCCCAAATGTGTCCACTGGGGTTTCTGTAAGATAGACAGGAGCAACCTGGTAATGTCAGCTTCAGGGCACTGCCCCTACCATACATGGCCTCAGCTAAGAAGGAGGGCAGGTGGGGTGGGGAGGTGAAGGAATTCAGATTCTTGTGGAAGCCTCTTTGCTCTGTGCTCGGACCTCATGATGTCCTAACCTGTGCTTTCCAGGAGGCTTTCCAAGGCCCAAGACTATGACATCAGTGAGAACAGAAACATGCCCAAGCCATCCATCCACGGTAGCCTAGAAAATCGAGCCGGGATGACCCTGTCAGTTAAAGGATACACGAAATCTGTAGTCCTCCCTACCTCTCCTCAGTGCTAGCTCCCGGGGACCAGGGAAGCATCCACAGAAACCAAAGAAGGGGAAAAGGGGAGGTAAAGAATGTTCAAGAACTACAAGCTGCAGAGAAAGAGGGAAGCCCAGTTTCAGTCCACAGAAGGCTGGCTGCTTGTTGGCAGAGAAAGGGTTCCACGCTACATTGGAGGCCAGCCTTGGAGAAGGAGTTGGCAGAGGACATGGCTCTGGGGACCACACAGAACCTCAGTCACAACTGCTCACTCTGCCAAGGACAAATACAAGCGGTTGGCCGTGGCTAAGCACCCACGTGATGTTGCATGTGCATGTGTGAAACTCAAATTTCAAGCCATTTTCAAGTGCTGTGAGGGCACACCTTGATTCCTTCAAACCTTTTCTACGCACGAAAGCCATCCCTATCTTAGAGTGGGCACACACGGGAAACAGGGTGAACGTGGACTGTGGCTGTCATAGGCTACACCCTGATCCACAGTCTCACAAGGTCTTTGAAGTTCTGCACACACAATGCCCAACATCCAACAACAGAAGATAACCAGACATGCCAGAGGACAGGGCTGGAGAGCAGAAACCAAGGAAAGAAAACAGAAGAGACCCAAGAAATCGTTGCAGGGAATAAGCAACTCTACCCCAGAGTTATCAGACAACAGCTCTGAAGTAAGAGTAATTAATAAACATAAAAGGATATGGGAGGATGGAGAATTCCAAGAGAGAACTGGGACACGGATAATGCTAATATTGTATATGTAAATAATGTGTATGAATAATTCATATATGAATAATACATGTGAAACGTTTGAGGAGAGTGGCGTGTATTCCTGTTAATCCCTCTGTTACTGGTCGTGAGCAATGTTTGCTTCCTTTGGAATGGGGCTCGGGTCCTGGGCCTGCCTTCAAATTCTCCCTGAGTTTTAAAACTGCAACCACTGGAGCCTGAATGGGACCAAGAAGGCAGCTCCTGGGTGCTCACTCCGCACAGTCTGCTTCCCTGAAACACGTTTTCCACACACATGAAGAAAGGTTTAGCTAAAAAGACCTTTGAAAATCATTGGGTTGGTGACTGCAAAGGGGCCCAGAGCCAGGAACCATACTAGAGGCTGCAACAGAGAGGAGAGACACGGGCTTCACCCAGCCTCTTAGGAAACGATGAGAGGGAGGCCAGGGAAGGGGACCCGCTGACCACTACCAGTAGCCATAAGTAGATCTTAGTTTGGTGGAAGTCTACAAAGAACATAAAGTCCCGAGCTGGGCCAGGAGCTCTCTGAGGTCAACCTTTAGAGCCCAGCCTCAGCCTCCTGCCTCCAAGTCATACCACTTGTCCTGTCCTGAGTAAATGATCACAAAGCAGCATCGTGGGGTGCGGGGTGGGAGTGGACGCGAGTGTTCAGAGGACCAGAGGAGCTCAAAGAAGGACGGGAGCTCCTGGCCTCGACACTAGTGAGGGCATCGGGAAGAGGAGGGAACGGTGCCATCGCTAATCTTGCTCGTCACCTTGATGGGATTTAGAGTCACCATGGAAACAAAGCGCCAGCATGCAGGCCTATGAGGGATTTTCTAATTAGGCTAATTGAGGTGAGAAGAATCCTCCTGAATGAGGGGTGGGACGGAGCTGGGACTGAACGAAAAGGAGAAAGTGAACTGAGCATTCATCTTGGCTTCCCGAGTGTGGCCACAGTGGACAACCGCCTCCTGCTTGCCCTGTCCACCCTCCCTCCATGACGGACTGTGACCTGAAATAAACCTTTACTTTTTTTAAGCGCTTTTGCCAGGCATTTGGTCACAGTAAAGTCACAAGAAACCAGTGCAGATGAATGCAGGTTCCTACAACCAATTCCTGCAGATGCTCACTCGCTGGCCCAGGTCCTTCCTGCTTGACATTCACCCAGGACTTACTGTGTGCCAGGCAGACCTGTCGGTCTCGTGGCTCTGCTGGGAGGGTAGCATGGCTCTCAGAGGTCACAGGGGCCATACAACCATTGCACAGACCTATGGTTATGATCTCTGCACTGGTCATACCGGTGCATCCTCCTAACCAGCCATTCACTCTGCACTGTGCTGACAGTTCCTCAAGGCAACTCGAAGCTCTTCTATCACACAGCAAACCTCTTGTTCCCTGCTTCTTCATCTTAGTGGTACCACGGCATCTCTCCCTCCCTCCTCCAGCACCCCCTCCTCTGCCAGCTCTCTCATCCTCTCCTCTTCTTCCTACTCTTCTCTCTTCCTGTTCCTTCTTCCCTTTTCTTCTCTCTCCAGTCTCCTCAACCTTTCTGTTAGTCTCTTTCACGGTGTTGTTTTACCATGGTTTTGTGTTGCGCATCTAGGATGGAGCTTTCTTAACCTATCTGAGGGCTCTGGTTGGCCTGAGGCTTTACTGGCCACCACCCTAAGCCTGCCTCCTTTGGGCCAGCAGCATCACCATCCACAGAGACAGGAGCTGGTGTACAGACACTGCCTTAGGCTAGAAGGATGACCATGTGGTCAAGGTTATCCCGCTGTGTCCTTCTAGCTGCTCTGCTCCAAGTCCTTGAGGAGACTCAGGAGGCTTTCAGCCCATGGGCCTGTCTTGTATGATAACACTGTACAGACAATGGGGTCTCCTTCGGCTTCTGTGACACTGTGATTCTACTCCTGGACAGAGCACTGTTATCCTGCCTGCCCACCAGGTCTCTCTGCTCTTGGATAAGTTGGCCAATTTCTGGATAAAACTGTGGGAACTGTCATCCCAGGCAGAACTCGCACAGCTGTGGGAGGAGCTGTCTGGACTACGGGCTCCTGGATGAAGTTCCACGTCTCCCTTGTCTCCGAGTCCCTAGAGCACAGCCAGATTGTAAATATTTGGCAACTGACCGAGTGGAGGAAGAGACAGCCTCTGATCCTGTCCCAGGCGCTGCTCTTCCTTTCAGTTCCCCTGAGGCACAGCCTGGTTGTGGTCCAGGCCTTTTTTCAGCCCCTGCAGCGAGGCAGGGAGCCAGTGAGCATGCCCATTGCATTCTGTGTTCCGGCGGAGAGAACTCAGGGTGCTCGTGTTTGCCAACCTGCCTGTCCTGGGGATATTCTGGGTGAAGCTGCTGTCATCTCAGAGAGTGACTGGATGTGCACCTGTGGAGCAAGCTCACAGATGGCCTTCAGCATGAGGAATCTGGGTGTGTATGTGTGTGGGGGGGGGGTGGAGCGCTAGCTTTGGAAGCTGGATGCTCTAGGTATGACCTCACCACTGTCAGCTCAGTGACCTGCCCAAAGAGGTCACCTGACCACTCAGCTGTAGATCCACGCAGGCTCCATAAACTCCTCCACTAACCCTTTTTGTGGGCCAGGGAGATGTGGGTCTTGGCCCTGCTTCCCGGCAGCCACATCTGATGCATGCTCCGCTCTCTTGGGACATAGTGATGCTAGGGACAAAGTGGCTACACGATCCTCTCTCTATGAAGGGGAAATCCCTTCTTACCTAGTCCTGTGGTGGGACCACCTGCTCTTCCTGGAGGGAGAATGGCATCCTCACACGGTGATGGGACTAAGGGGTTTCCTTGAGGCTTGCAGCTCTTCCTCCTTCAGTGGCTCACCCTGGTCTGGCAGGCAGGGCAGCTCCAACTATAAAACCAGTCAGTATGCATACTTTTCCCTCAAGTCTGGAGATGGATTTTCAAAACTTTGACTTTCAAGGTTCCATGGCCACAGTTCCAGCTAGGCAATGTGGGGTGGCCAGACTCCTGCCTTAAAGTTCACATTTCCAGTGTTTCCTTCAGGTGTACATATGTGAACACACTAATATATACACCTAAACATACATGCACAGACATGTATGCAATGAATGCATAGACATGCACAGCCATGAACACACAGACATGAATAAGCAGACATACAAGCACTGGGGCACAGACGCACATCCATGGACATAAATGCACACACACGGGTATGCATGCACACGCACATGCATACAAGCACATGCACAGAGCACACACACCCTTCCTGTCACCCCCCCCCCCCAGAAGTTAAGTCCCTAGCATTGGCACACAAGTCTACTACACATCAAGTGTCTGGATTGCTGTACCTGCCGTCTGGATGTAGAGTATACCCAAGACTTCTAGACTTTTATCTGCTTTTTCTTGTCCTCCTCCATGGTATACCCTATGTGTTTGTGCGTGTGTGTGTGTGTGTGCACGTGTTTGTGTGTGTGTGTGTAAAGCAGGCCTGTTTGTCTTGGGAATGCTGATGGGAATGGTAGATAGAGCAGGCAAAACCTGCAGCTCTGGGGTATTAACATTTCCTATCTTCCACTTTTTGCAGAAACACTGGTCAGCCGTGAGTCAGACGTTATCTCGACTTCACAGGCAGAGACACTGAGCTTCCAGGATAAGGTGACTTCAACGGGACAGCGGCTGCCTCAGCACGAAGCACGACTTGAAGGTAGTGCTGACTCTGCATTTGATGTCCTTTTACCTGGGCGCTGCGTCCCCAAGAGATGTCCGCAGTTCCCTTGAGACCTGGGAGAGGTCTTGCCAGCTGTTTAAGCTCCCTGAAGTGCCTTCTAGGCCAACAAGAAATAAGCATTAATAAGACTGAAACAGGCCCCTTAAGAACTGGGCTGGGGTTAGGGCTGGGAGGAGGGGGAGGGCTGGAGCTGGGATGGATGGTCTTTGGGGACAGTGTCACCAGTAGATCCTGTCCACCAGTGAAGATGGACGAAGTCTTACTATGGTCCTCTAGTGTGGCTATCACAGGATACCTCCACAGAGAGCTCATAGCTCCTAAGATTGAGTGTCCAAGGTCAAGGCCAGCAGATTTGGTGTCTGGCGAGGTCCCACTGTTTCCAAGATGGTTGCTGGCTACTGTGCCCTCACAGTAGGATGGGCTCATGCCACGTCTTTCTGAAAGATATTCATGCATCGTGAAGACCTGGTGTAGGCAGAAGCCTACTTCCTCCGTGTAAGCAGAGTGAAGCAGAGCCCAGTACCTTGGGCAGCCCTCATCCAACAAGCAGAAGGCACTGCAGGGCAGCATCCCTTTGAAGGCTAATGAGATCACACATCTAACATCAGGTGCCACCCACACAAACCAAGGCTGGGCAAAGTTTCCTCTGTAAATGTCTACGCTATATAGGGTGGGTGTTGGTGATATCCAGGTACCTGGAAGGTCAGTCTGCACCTTGAGCTGGACCTGGGCAGCAGAGAGGAAAAAGCTTTCGCCCCAGGTTAGTGTTCGTGACTTGGACTCAGCTCGGCTGTGAGTGTCTGAAGACACACAGCTGGCAGGGTGCCCCACTCATCCAAGGTGGAATTTTATAAGTCAGCAGAATGGAGGCAGAGACCAGGGAACGCTGGTGACCGTGATTCAGGCAGAGGATGGCTCACTCAGGCTCTGAAGCCCAAGCCTCAGTTCCACCCGGGAATATCCATTAGCAGATGTCTGTCTAGGGCAAAGGCCCCGAAGCTCCTGGGAGAGGCACACAGCCTTTGAAGCAGCCCCAGGAAGATGGAGGGGGGAACTGGAGGGATGTAACCACAAGTCAAGATTTGCCTGTGCCCCCAGGAGCTGGGGGAGACAGGAAGATCCTGCGGAGTCTCTAGAGAGAGCACAGAGAATACAGGGCCCATCAGCCCCTTCATCTCAGACCTGCCTGCTCAGCACTCGGAGCCAAAGGCACACAGTAAGCCCATACTTTTTGGAAGAGTCCTTTCATCTCTGGTCCTCGGGGTTCCATCAGACACTCTGGAACCCCAAGGCACACGTAATAATTCAGTTCCATGAACCAGCAAGCACAGAAGCTGCCACAGATGAGGTAAGAAGCCCTGAGGTGATGATGGCGGCCAGCTTCACAGACCAGACGCTGCAGAGAGGTCAGAAGGTGGGACAGCATCACTGCCAAAGGAGTTTAGGGAAGTCCAGGCTCTCGTGGGAGAAGGAGCTGAGTCCTGGACACTGTGTCTTCCCTGGGAAGAAGGTGACCAGGCAGAGCCACACTTGGTACCGGTGGCCTGAAGCTACATCCTGGCACAGGCTACATGTGGCTGCGGGGCCTGAAACAATTAATTTAGGAAATTGTCATGGTGCTCTCTTCAGCATACTCTGGGCCTCCAAGGGTATCTCTGAAGACCATTTGTTATCGTTATGCGGTGTTATTTAGCATGATTGCACCGATTATTTTGATTATTTCCTTTCCAGCTGCGGAGGGAGCTGCAGCCAGAAGCGCCCGCCTGGGCTCACTCACTCTTTCCTAGGAGACTGTGGGGTGTGGTGGCTGAGACCAGGGCAGGGCAACTGCATCTAGACACTTGGCTCCTCAGAAGCCACTCAGTCTGGGACTGGGCTCTGTGAGGTCAGAAACTCACAGTCTGAGGAAGCTGCTTCCTGGACTTGCTTGTCACACCCATGGGTGACAGCCACCCCCACACAAGCCATCATGCTTGACCCCACTCTAGGGATTATCTTTGTATTTACATGGTGTGTGTGTGTGTATGCAGGTTGGTACATGTGCTTCTGCACATGGTGTGTGTGCATGCAGGCTGGTACATGTGCTTTTGCACATGGTGTATGTGTGCATGCTCTAGGACATGGCTGGGCATGAAGGCATGTGTCTATGTATGCATATGCTCTATGCACACACAAACATTTGTCCAAAGGACATGATGTTCGTGCATATGTGTAAGTAATTGCTGGAGAGTACCCTGGGTGTGTCTCTGTCTGCACCCCGCCTTCCTCCCTCTCTGCAGAGCCCAGCAGGGGCTGTGTCCTTCCCTACCAGCTTCTCCCTGAGGCCGCTGCACCGAGCTCTCTAATAGAGTTCAATAATTGCTCTGCTGATTGACTCATTGACCTTGGACAAATCACTTATGTTCTCAGCCTACTCATCTGCCAGAGGACCAATAGGTGCAAGTCCTTAACCGCAGAGCGCTGTGCAAACAGGAGGCTTCGGCATGCAGCTCCTGGGGCGGCGAGGGGAGGTTGGAAGGGGAACAGCTGTAGTCACCTCAAGGGTCAGCACAGGAAGCGAAGGCACCTTCTGAACACAACTGCACACGTAAGCAGCCATGGGGACTGACACAATGGCTCAGACCCTCCACAGCCAACTGAACCTCACACTCAGGTCCCCAGAGTTCTCCCCAGCATTGACAGAATCCAGCCTGCTTCTGCATCCTTCCTGAGATCTTTCTAGGGCCTGGACAGCTAACCCTTGAGCCCTGAATACACGGATCTATGCTCTCCCCAAATAAAACGTTCTGCTTTCCTGCTGCCTCGTGTTCTCTAGTGTGAGCAGAGCCAGAGGCCCAACTGGGCTCCTTCTGGGCTTGTTGCAGCCCTGCCTTCCCCGCCCCCTAATTATATCTTCAAGACAAAATCAGCATGCAGATCATTGAAGTCAGGAGGCCAATTACTCTCTGATCGATTTCCAGCAGGTAAGTCAGACATAGTTCTCCTGAAGATGGGGTCGAGTTGGCCTGACCTTCAGCTGAAGCCCTGCCCAGCTGCACAAAGCACCTCCAGGTTCAAGTTGAGCTGCTAAAGACAAATCTTCCATGATGGGAGGGGGAAGAGGGGAATCAGAAAGTTCTGGAACATCTAAGAAGTCTCAGCTTCCTACTGCGGTAGCCCACTGTGAATGAATGCATGAATGCAGGACAGAATGAAAGCATGCATGATCACACACTTCTGTGAATGAGTGTGCAGGGCAGTAGGCAGGCGACGTCTGCGGTTTCTCTTGTTTGTGTTGCCATCTTTCCACACTGTCTTTGCACACTGGCCCGTCTCTCAAACCCTCCTAGCTTTGTACGACACATGTCTCCTGCCCCTTCACTGACCTCCATCTATGCTCTGACTCTCAGCCCTCATGGGTCCAGCCCTGACACAGACAGACCCTTGTCTGGTAGACCTCGTCACACATCCTGTCTCCTCAGGACCAGGCAACAAAGAGCCAATGACCCTGTGGGTCCTAAGTAGAGAATAGGGCTCTGTTTCCAAGCCTGGAAGGCAGAAACAGATGGGACACAGTTGCTGCTGTGATGATCATGGGCATGGCACAATTTCTCCTTGGGAATCATGAACGAACAGAGGACAGACTAAAAGGAATCATTCCACCCAAGTCGAGCCTGGGGAAGCAAAGAACTCATTGAGCATAGATGCAGGACCATGGAGGAGGGGGTCACAGGGATACGGGGGGTGGGGCCTTATTTACAGGAGGACTGTAGGTGAGTCTAAAACAGCTACATCACTGAAAAATCCCATCCCAAAGTGGGTGACGGCATCCCCATGCTGCAAGGGCAGAGCCTTCTGCTTCAGTCGACCGATGCATTCTAGTGTCTGGAATGTAAGATGACAGAGTGACCCTTCCCACCAGCTGCCGTCAAGGAACAGCAGGCAGTTGGATGGTAGAGGGTCTCAGCAGGCGCTCACGGCTTCTCCTTGTCCTGTAACAGCCAAGTCAGGCTCAGAGAGCAGAGTCCCGTAAGAGTGGGGTGGTGACGGTACAGCAGTCAGGTTCTGGGGTCCCCAGTTATGCTCTGCAGAGACTGAACCCACAAGGGGTGGACAGGGCACTTTCCAGATCCCTAGCACATCTGTACCTTCCCCTCCTGGTCAGTGGAGCCTGAACTCCAGTCTAGCACACTGGCTGGCCACAAGTCTGAACTGAACGCAATGACCAAAAGAAAACACCAGAGCTGGAGAGATGTTCAGTGGCTCACAGCACCTGTTTCTTTTGTAGAGGATCAGGTTTTGGTTCCCAGAACACATGTGGGGAGGCTCACACCACTGCAACTCCAACTCCAGAGGCTATGACACCCTCCTTGGGTGTCTGCAGGTATCTGCACAAGTGTACATGCTGTACACTAGCCATTTTCAGGAAAGACACTCTGCAGTCTGTTTGTGTGTGGGGAGTATGGGGGGTGTCGGGGGAGGGTGTGTTGCAGTCTCCAGAAGACCTTGCCTGCATTCACAGGAGAGAGAAACTTCTTCCTGGGGGGAGGAGGCCCTTGTGTAGCGAGCCACTGACTAAGAAAAGGTAACAGTGACTGCTACATCTGTGACTGTTTTGTCATTGTTACCATCTGTGATTGATTTGCTGACCAGATTTATTTGCTTTGTATTCTGAAACAGTTTCAGTCCTGAAAGCTTAGAAAGAAGAGGCAGTGACCCTGAGACCCTTCACCAGCACCCTCATTCCAGGGAGCTGCGATGCCTGTCTTCCAAAGCAGGAGAGTGGTCCAAAGTGACTCATGCTTCTCCATCTCCTGTCACCCATTTCTAGGCTTCTGTGACCTCAGCAGTTTTTAAGACTATCAGTCATTTCATATACCATCCCCCTGAAGTCTACTCTTGAGTAAAGTTCCTAACGCAGTGTTGTCTGAGCCCCGCCAGGTTGTTTCCTCCCTGCCCTGACGGGGAGAGTGGAAGGGCTGAGCTCTCTTGCAGAGGCCATCTGATAGCCTACAGTGACCAAGAATACCCTTTTCCTAAGATTAAAGTTATTTTAAACTATGTGTGTGCACGTGTGTCTGTATGGGGAAGTAAGACCATGAGTTCTGATCCTGAGGAGGCCAGAAGGCTGCTGGGTCCCCTGGAACTGGAGCTAGAGATGCCTGTGAGCCACCATGAGAGTGCTGGGAACTGAACTCCGTCCTCCACAAGAGAGGCAAGTGCTCTTAAACACGTAGCCTGGGTAACGGGTTATGGAGCCTGGCTTCCTTCCATGAGAATTGCTGGAAGCAGAAGTCTGAGTGCAGGAACTTGTGGGTGGAGATCCAGGAGTGTCCTTGGGAACATGCCTAGAGCCAGCACCCCTATAATGGGTTGAAAAACTCATATCCATCAGGTCTCAGAGTGCAACCCTTTGGGGGACAGGCCTTCAAAGGTATCAACTCCATGTACACTTGTGTCTATAAGGAGAGGGAATAAGAAGACACAAGATGTTCAGAGGAGATGCCCCGAGAGGAGAAAGGAGGTCATGGGAATGACATGGCTGCAAACCAAGAGATACCAGGCTACAACGGAACCTGGATGGGCTGTGTTCCTGTAAACACCGAGAGCTTAGACTTCCAGCCTGAAGAGCCGTGAGGAAACACAGTCCTGCCTTTCCAGTTCCTGTGTGTACCCAGATCCCTCACAGCAGCCGAGAAGGCTCACACTGGCTTGATCCTGTGCAGCAGGCTAAGCTTCTTGCAGCTAGATGCCCGCCTCCTTCTGTATCCCCTGCCCATGTCTCACTGCCTAGGCAACGCACTTGACCTCCACGTTCCTGCTGGATGTCCCCAGCAATGGCACAGGCCACCCCACCTCTAGCCAAGGTACCATGCTGGGGTCCGAGGAGAATCATGAAGTCACACTACCCAGATGGAGTCTGAGCCCCACTTTTCAGGTCAGCCCCCCTGTATGTACCTTACACTTTGATAAGATGCATGCGACACAGGCGGCCATTTCTTCCTTTTGTTTTGTTTTGTTTTGAGGTAGGGGTTCTCTGTGTGCATCTGCCTGTCTCTGCCTCCCGAGTGCCTGGCCAGTGGCCATTCTAAGTGTCCACTCTAAAGTATCCAGCTCACTCAGGTTGTACAAACATCACTATTGCCATCTCCCGGATGCTCCCACAGCTTTAACCTGAGACCTTGTCCCCACAGGACTCTGAGTCCCCAGGACCTCTTCACAGCTCGTGGCTGGCACTTTGGTCCTGCTGTCTCACTGCAAATCAGAGAACGCAAGGGCTGCCGTGTCAAGGGAGCAGTACCTGGCCTCCTGCATGCTTGAACACAGTGCCCCTGGCCCATCTGCATGGCAGGCACAATCACTGGGACTCATCTGCCAATGGGCACTACTTAACTCCTGTTGATAACACTACTGTGAACACAGGGGTCACCCTGCTTTCAATCACGTGGGGGTACAGACCCTATAAGATGCTTTGTTTGTCAAGAGTGTGTGGAGAAACCCACTCAGGAGTGCTGGGGGCCTACAGCTCTTCCAGGAGCAAATGAGGGAAACTCGAACTCTCACAGAGAAACAGGAGCAGTTCCATGTCACTCCCAAGAGCCACGCAGCCCGGCCTCGACACAGGCACAGACATAAGAAGCACAAAAGAAAACAAGGAAAGTACGGAGACCTCTGTCTGCCATCCCTGCCTTTGATTGGCTGTGACTTCAAACGCCAGGCTCTGAGGGTCACCTCTGTGGGAGAGAGGACATGAAACCTAACAACGTTGCCCCTGCACCACCACCACAGGGCAGAGAATGACAGACCACAGAATGCAAATTGATCAAGGCCTCCAGGAACCCGTTTAAGATCTGCGTGAAATCAAATTAACTTTTTGACTTATTTCCCCAGAAAGTTCCAGAGGCCACGAGGGGCCCCGCAATTAACACTGTCAGCAGGAAGTGTGGGCCAGGGGCTGGCTGGCGTTACATAGGGGACGCACTTCCACCACGGGCCTCAAGGCTTGTCATCAGGACTGGGTGCTGTGGCAGGCAGCCTTTGGTGCCTGGGTGGATGGCAGCTCTCCACAGCTAGAGACACTGAAGCAGGGACATGTGGTTGCAAGGTGGCTCCATCTCCTTGACATTTAGCTTCAGGTACCTACAGTCTCTGCTGGTTACCAATCAATGGGGAATCCAGCCTCCTGGGGGGAACAGAAAGAGAGTCCCTGACCTGTCCTACACCCCACCCCCAATCCTCCAACGTGAGCCTGCCTGACCCAACCATGACTCTGACACCCTCCAGCGAGGTCAGTGACCGCTTCCTTGTTTCTGAGGCCTCTGATCTTTAAATTCTCCATTCATTCTGTTTTTCTGTTGGGCAGTTTGTCCAGGCCTTTGGTGGCTGTATTTGCCAGGAATCTGCTAAGAAGTCAGGATAACACGGTATAGACAGGGATGTAAACATTCTTAGTTTCAGATAGACCAGGCTATCCCTGCACCAATATCAGCACAAGTCAGAAAGACAGGCGTTACACAGCCTCCATCCCACGACACACTCAGCCTGTCTCGGGCTCACAGGACAGTGGATGGAGCAAGCCATTTCCCTGGGATTCTGCTGCTGATGGAGCTGCCAGCCTAATAAGGAGAGGTTACACCTCACAGTACGGGCCCGAGGGAGCCCCAAACTCAGCGTTTCAAACACAGCTTCTGTGGAAAGTACTGGATGGATTCATCTGAATAACTGCAACATGGGAAACTGCAGATTCAGATCCTCTAAGCAAGGTTGTGTGTGCAGGAGACCCAAGAGAGGACGCGGCTTGAGTCCTGGAGGCTGAGTGGACCCACCATTGGGCTGTCTGAAGCCTGAGAGAAGGCGAAGCTGCAGCAGTCCAGCCCCAGAGCCAGGGCATCGAAGGGCACCACCCAGTCCCAGACCCGAGACCTGAGACCCTGGGAGCTGCAGGAGCAAGAATGTAAAATCCAGAGCTCTGAGGTTCAGGCAAGAGAGAAAGGATGGCCCCATTCAGGAAGACAGAGAGGAAGAGAAGGTCAGCCCCCACTCAGAAAGACAAGAGAAGAGGCTCAGCAGGCTTTCCTTGAGTTTCTGGTTCCATCTTGGATGCTAGGAGGAATGGTGCCTATTCTACCAGGGAGGGCAAGCCTTACCTACAATAGCTAAGCCTTCTATTGCCAGGCTCAGACGGGCCAGCTGGGAGCCACACGTCCCAGATTTACCCTGCCAGGCGAGGCCTAAGTGGAACCATCACTGTGGGCTAGACATTCAATCGGAGAGACTGAACTCTGCTCAGAGTAGGCTTTCGGCCACCTTCTCCTCCCTTGGCCAGACTTCACATCCATGCATAGATATGATTTTTCCCTCCCAGCTGAATGGAGCCCCGGCAGGAGAGCTGCCGAGCCGCCTAAGGAAGAACCTGTAACTGGCCGCTTCTCTCCTTCGCTCTTCCTCTCAGGGAGGAGTGTGGGCCCTGAGCACAGGCTGCTGAATCCTCCACAGGGCCCATTTCCGTTCTCCACCAGCCACACCAGCATCACTGGCCAGGGTCTCCAAGTCCCTCCAGTCCCGCTATGGTGTCTCAGAAGAGGCTGCAGCTGGCCAACCTCCATCATGGTCTTAGTTTGGTTTCTGTTGCTGGGATAAACACTCTGCCTAGCCAACCAAACAAATTAACAAACAAAAACCTTAGGGAGAAAAGGATTGATTTAACGCATAGATCGTAGCCCATTAATGAGAAAAAGTCCGGGCTGGAGTTGATGCAGGAACCATGGAGGAGTGCTGTTTACCGGCTTGTTCCTCATGGCTTGCTCAGCCTTATACATCCCACCTGCCCAGCGGTGGCACCACCCACAGTGGGCTGGACCCTCCCACATCAATCATCAATCAAGAAAATGCCTCCCACCCCAGACTTGCATATGGGTCAATCTCATGGAGGCATTTTCTCAACTGAAATTCCCTCTTCCCAGAGAAGAAAGTTCGTGTCAAGTTGACAAAAAAAAAAAAAAAAAAAAAAAAAAAAAAAAAACAAGATAAAAAGCCAGCGCCGTGACCCAGCTCAGACAGCGCAGGTGTGTGTATGGGGGGCAGGAGCTAAAGAAGCAGAAAGGCAAACCGGCTGGAGGCGGAAGGAAAGCAGAAAGCTCACAGGCATGGGGCAGGTGCAGCATTCTGCATTCTCTGCAAGGACACAAGGAAGCTTCTGGACTCAGAAACTGTGCCTAGACCTGGGGGAGAGCAGCAGGCCCTACCCCATTCTGTCCCACGCTTCCCCATGGCTCCTCCTGGGACCCACCCTCTTCCCTCACTCCCTTCACGAGCCCCACAAAGACTGCTGACAGGTGACAATCAGAATACCCTGCCCACAGTCACTCCAACCAACGTGGCAGAAACGGACAGGTGACAGACTCCTCCTTGAACTTCCTAATTTGTAAACTGTGTTTTTTAATATCATCTACCCCACAGGGTGATGAGGGAATTGATTGAAATAGGTCACGGTTGCGTCCTCGAAGCTGGAGTTTAGATCCTGACTCTGCCCTGCCAGACTGTGTGACCCCGGGCAAGTAGCTTAACTTCTCTGAGCCTCTGTGACCATCACTGACTGACTCGGGACCAGGGCTGTGTCTGCCTCCTGAATCACTGGCACACATTTCTAGATGTAATTCAAGATGAACCATTAGCCTGAGCTCGCTGGAAGTTCCCAGGCAAGCTGTACTAAGTGACGATGTTAAAGCAGAGGGGACCCACGAGACCCAAGCCACTGTCACTTTCATCTGCAAACGTCTGTGGTCTGGGTGGGTGTCATTTTTTTTTTTTTTAGAACAGGAGCCCAGGGTTCAAGGCCTTTGCCCATCTGTCTGGATTTGTATTTTAATTGTGATAAGAAGCACTGCAAATGCTTGCCCTCGCTCTCTCTCTCACTCTCTCTAGGCTGAGACAAGTCAATACCCAGACGTGACCACTTAGGAGAGCCGCTAACTGGAGCTCTGTCAAGGACATGCAACCATGCACGCCAGTCACATGACCTCCGCCCCCCCCCCCCCGTTTGATCTACATCTCATAAGGGCATCTTGCCCTAGAATTATGAGCACAGAAATCAGAGCGAAACGCTTCCCGTTCTATTTCTGGTCTAACAGACCACGGCGTGTAGGCAGATCCAAGGCCAGCATTTGCGGGTATACGGGAAACAGTGTGCGTCACAGTGGCCCTCCTCTGGCCTGACACAGAGGGAATGGAGGGAGGTGGTCACTCTGACTTGATGCTGCCCCTTGGGGTCCAGGCTTCTCACACCCGGAAGGTGTGTGGCGTAGGTGGACTGAGTAGAGCATGACTGAAGAACCGACAGGCGGATGGGTGACCTGGGGGCCACTTCTCCTGTTAGGCTGCCCTTCTGGGCTGTGCACCCAGGGTTTGGAGATGCACACAGCAGAGGCTGAGGGCCGGGGTCAAGAGCAAACCAGTTCCCCTCTGCTGTGTGCAGGTTTCTGAAAGGTGCAGGGTCCCAGCCTGAGGCCTTGCCCACGGCCGCACTGATCTGGGGAAGGGTACCTGCTGTATTGTCAGCCCAGCCGGATCGCACGGTCTCATGGGACACGCAGGTGCCATTCTATGGCTGTTCATGTCCCATCTGTGCCAGGCACATGCTCTAACTGACCCAGGTCACCCAGGAGGGCCTCTGTCACGCAGCTCTGCACTGGCCTCCACCGACACAGGAGGGGACACTAAGGTTAGAGTCACAGGTCCAGAGGCTGGCTGCCAGCATGGTGTAGGTCTGGACTCCTTACTGAGAAGTCTGAGTTCCTGGGCCTCAGAGCTCAGGAGATCTGGAGTTGCTGACAAGCCCTGTGAGGGAAGGAGAGGCTTGAGCAGGGCTATGGAGCAGCAAGTCAGCAGGGCTCAAACACTCCAGGACTCAGACAATATCTTCTTCTTCCCCCAGGGGGCAACCTTGCCCTGGGTGCCACAGGAACTACCGCCCCTCCATGGGCGCGTGTACACACAAGGAGAAATGCACAGCACACAAAGTTCCTGTGCAGATCACAGAGTAGGGGAGGATGGCCCCCAAAACAGGCACTGTTTGCTCAATTCAGACCTGAGGGGCCATAGGCCACCAGCCTGCATTTTCTCAGGCTGTCCTTGGGAAGGGAAGGGAGGTGGGGCTCTCCTGACCACAGAGATATGTATCTCCCAGTACACACCCATCTGCCCTGGGAAGTGATCTCAGGCATGCCAGCACAATGTGGCTGACACGATGCCACTGACCATGGAGAGGTATAGAGGATCAACTGTGGAGACATTGCCGGCAAGCCCTGGCCACATAGGAGCAATGGGTGCAGGGAATGGGTGCGGAGGGCAACCCTCAGTTTCTTCCAGAATCTGGGGGGGGGCGGGGATGGTGGGGACATGCACACCTGCGTTTCTAGTTCCTCTTATCTCAGGCGAGTGGCGAACCCTGCACCACTCACAGACCATTCAGGGCTCTGAGAGAGCTGACCACGCTGGGAGCCCCAGGGCCACCAGTTCATGTTGGGACCACACACACCGGAGCTTCCTTCTCATTTCTCAAGCTGACCCTGTCACTTCAGAGTGACAGGACTCTGCTGGCCGAGGACACTCAAGCCCCGCTTTGACTGCCGTTTATTCAGTGTGATCCCAAAGCCTCCACTCTTGGAGGACACATCCGCACGCAAGAACAGAGAAGTAGACCCATGTGGACACAGCATATGAAGGAATCTGAACTTTTTTTTACCTACTTAAAAAAATTCATAGAACAAGAAGAATTTCCAGGACAACCTAAAAAGTTTGGGGGTCAAGCCCAAAGAGACAAGGGGAGAAACCAAAGAGGGGAGCAACAGACTTAGGCTTAGTGGGAAATGAAGATGTCAGAGGAATCTGATCCAGTCAGGCAGGGGTGAGATCACCCATCACAGAGTGAGGAGGGAGGCTAGGCAGAGCGTCTTCCTGTTCTGGGTACCCAGTGCTATGTGCCCCGGCAGGTATTCCAGTGCTATTGACTGTTCTCCGTAGGGGGATGGGTTCTCCTTCACTCCAGCAGGCTACATGCCTCTACCAATACTGGCCTTCCTCTGCGGGGAGGATGATGATTGCTCTGGTATGAATGACTGCTGGAAATATGACTGAGTGACTGACGGACACAGGGCTGACTGATTGACAGGAATAGGGCTTCAACAGCCTGGCTAACAGAAACAATGAGTTCATCAAGTTACCAGGAAGTCATCAAGGGCAGTAACAGCTGGGGGTCCCTGGGAAGAAAGGCAGTTCTGGGCAGAAGCACATTAAAAAAAAATGAGTTGTCTGTCTGTCTATCCACAAACCAAGGAATAGCCTGGAGCCACTAGAAGTGGAAAGAGAGGAGGAACTGAGTCTCCCTCAGCTTCAGAAGGACCCAGCCCAGCCCACACTACACTGGAGCAGCTGCGGTGGGGGGGGGGGGCACCTATCGCAGGGACACACCTCCCAGGCTTCTGGAGACCTTCACATGATCACTGTGCAGTCACATCCCATGGGCAGCTAGTCAGAACCCACACGTGTTAAGTGGGTCATCCTGGTGAGGAACTTAACACTGTAGCTGGACAAGAAGTACCTCAGCACGGAGGTGCACACAGTGGTGGTCCTCAGAGGACATGGACCCCAATCCCTCCGATCTGCCCCCCCTCTGCCAATAAGGCAATGTTCCACGTCCAGATCTGAGAAGCTGGGCTGCTTATCTGTGTCCTGTAGATGCTGTTTACAGAGGAAGGAGGAGGCTATTTATTAATGAATGAACCATCTCTGGGAATTGTAGTATAATCCACCTCAATGACGTTTTTTTCCCAGGCTGTCACATGCCGGCAAGCGCCACACAACCCAAGCCTGACGGGAACACGGGCACAAAGACTAAGCCTCCTTGGGGATATCGGGCACAAGATTCACCCCGAGCATAACATACGTGAGTGGGTGAGGGGAGGTGGATGCAGGGTCCGCAGTCAAGGCCAATCACCACTGGACACCCAGAAGGCTGTAAGCCACAGTTCCTGTTGGCTCCTGCAAGCTGGGGACGGAGCCTGCGCCTGACAGCATGCAAAAGAGCCCCGGGCCAGCGAGGAAAATGCCAGCAACTCTACCAAGTACACCCTGCTCTGCTGAGGTGCCAGCACCCAGCCATCTGCCACTGAAGACTGAAGCTCCCGCACAGCGCAGTGCCACCCTGGGTTCAGCTCCGAGCGCAGCTTTGCTTGCCTTTGGGCACCTTCGTGGACCATGCCGGAACTCTGTGTGTGGCTGTCCCTGAACCCACTGGGCACCTCCTGTGCCTCCCCGGCCACTAGCCAGGTCCCCAGTAGTCATGAGAGCCCTTTGGGATGTTGAATGCCCTCCAGGGCAGTGTGAGTGGCAGTTATGCCCCAATGAAGAGGGCCCTCCAACCCTCCAGGGAACTGGAAAACATGTCTGGTAAAGCCATCTCGGAGAAAGGTTTATTGTCTTTTGAGTCTTGTCACCTAATCACTGAACAGGCAATGGTGGCAGCTAAGTGGGTCAACCCAGCCTAGTCCCACACCCAAAAGTCACCCACCCTGCCACCCTTGGCTCCATTTACTATGCATCCCAATCATCTCTCTCAGGCCCACTCCCAACCCGTACTGGGCTCTCTTCACCAGACAGCAGAGAACAGGGCGGACGGGTCAGGAATCTTGCTGGGCTTGGGGCTTGGGTCCCATTGAGGGGTTCATAGATACCGAGGGAGGTCAGAGCCCCACTGTTCTGAGGCTGGTTTAGGTCCTAACAACCTGGGCAGGGTCCGCTTCAAGCTCATCCCAGGTGCTGTTTCCTCCTGATGTAGGCAGAAAGCCCAGCTTTTCAGTGCCTGTCAGTGAGGATGGCCCAAATTCCCAAGCATTCAGAGACACCCCCCCCCAGGTCCCTCAGTGGCCCCTTCTCAGAACTCTACCATGTCCATCCAGCCAGCAAGGTGTGCTTCCTAGCGAGTCCACTAACAACAGCACAGGCCCCAATGCCTAAAATGATTCTGCATGACGTTCTCTCGCCCGGTCCTATCCCACCAGTCGCAGGGAGGTATAGCCTTACCCACACTGGGATGGGTGCTCTACAGAAGCAGGAATAACAACAGGAAATGCTCCAGAATTGCCCTCAGTGTGCTTGGCACCAGGCTCTGGGCCAGGTGCAGGGGACACCCACGGACAGTGCAGTCTTTTTGTTTCCCAAGGATCAGGATGTGGTTACATATGATGACATGAAGGTCCGTGATAGCAGTAACCAAATGCTGCAGATGTCAGGGGGAGGTGACCAAGGGGCCATAAGCGCCACTTGCAGGGGTCGAAAGCTCCAGCAGCACCATGGGAGAAGTGGGAGGTAGGAACCTCAGATGTCCTGGGGTCTCCAGCGGGGAGGAGATCTGCTGCCATCAGCCTCTGGGCTCCAGAGAGGAAGCGGGGGAGACAGGAGCCCGCTTCCCAGGGCCCCTCCCGCGCTGAGGGTTTGTCACCTCCTGGTATTTACCCGCCTGAGCCTGGGAAAGGGCACCTGGAGTGTTGAGAGCTGCGAGCTAATGACTCAGGAAGGAACAGATGTCACCCACGCCACTCAGAGAACAGCTGCACAGGTGGTTCTCTGCGGAGGGGGAGCGGCTGGGTCTTCTGTGGGGGGAGGGGTTGGCCACTGGGGGGGGCGACCCTTTGGGGTATGTCTGTTCTTCACTATCTTAAGGTCTATTTTAAAGAGGTGGGAGAGAGCTGGAGAGATGACTGACAGCTCTTCCAGAGGGCCTGAATCTGGTTTCCAGTACCCATGACAGGGTGTCACCTGAAACTCCAGCTCCAAAAGGACTGGCACTTGGACTCTTGCACACAAACATGAATATGGTTTTAAATAATAAAATAACTCTCTAAAATAAGGTGGTGGTGGTTTACCATAACACCGGATAGATGCCTTTTTGCTGTCTTTTGCCGGAGAGTCAGATGGGATTTCTGGATATGGCTTCCCTGGCTCCTGCCTGAGCCATCTCTAGAGAGCAGAGCCCAGGCTTTGAGGCAGGGCAGCAGGGGCTCCCCTCACTATAATACAGCACTGGAAGCTAACCTCCACCTGTGCTGGGACCGCTGGCCACTTCCTTCAGCTCAGCGACATTAGAATCCGTCCCCGGCTCCTGCGCTAGCAGCTCATCACTCTAGAAAGTAGGTCTGCCAGCTCCCTAGCCAGGGCCAGCTCTCCCTGTGTGAAAGGCAGACTACCCCACCCCTAACACCCAGGCTCCTCTCAGGTTGTCTCCCCAGGCATACGACTGTGTCTGCAATGGTCAAGCCACCTCCACATCCATGAACGGCTTTTGAGTTCCATTCGGGTTTCCAAGTTGCCCCTGGGGCAGCTGTACTACGCATCCTCCCTGGGCCATTGCTGTACGTGAGTCTTAAAAGTCCCCTGAGACCTGTATGCTGAAGGCTTGACGCTGCTTAGGTGCTGCTGAAAGAAATGGGACCAACCAGAGGCAAGATCCAGTGAGCATGCTGAGGTCATTGGGGCGGGTCCCTGAAGGAGGCCATGGGACCCAAGACACACAATGAACATCTCTCTTCCACCCATGCTTCACGCAAATGGTCCAAGCTGCCACAGGGCCCAACCAACAACCAGTCATGGAATGATGCCTTCAAAACCGGGATCAAAAACCTTTCCACTTCTGAGCTACCTCAGGCATTGGTTACAGGGACCGGAAGCTGACCAACACACAGTTCTAGTAAAACAGTTTAACATTAACTCCAGAAAGGCATGGATGACTGTCTGCTCCAGGCCCCTATCCATCACGCTTTGTCCGGCTGGTTAAGGATACTCCAGTCCATGGAAGACAAGAACTTTTTAGACTTCAGACTTGGGAAACCTTCTAGACTGACCTTCTCCTCACCATCTATGTTGGATTCCTCCACAAGGCTTTGGAACAGAAACCTACGAGATGGCTGCAGGCATCTCCTGCCTGGATTCTGGCCATCACCTCCCCTAGCTCCAGATACCACCCCATCTTCCTTCTGTGACTGTCCAGAGAACACCACGGTATTCCCAGAGCCGCTGTCAATCACCCTGTGACCCCCCTCATACTTATGCACGCGAGTGTGTGGGTGACTTGAGTGTGTTTTGAGTGTGAGTGGAAGGGCTTGCAGGCCACAGCACACTTCCTGTGGTCAGGGGACAAACATGTTGTTCCTTCTGACTTATTTGAGACAGGGTATCTTGTTGGCTGCCACACATACCAGGCTAGATGACCTAAGAGCCTCCAGACATGCTTCTGTTTCTGCCTCCCATCTTGCTGTAGGATTATGACATTATAGACACGGACAACATGCATAGCTTTACACGGGTCCTGGGGATTTGAACAGGAGTCCTCAGATTTGTGCCATAGGGTCCTACGCACTGAGCCACCTCCTCCAATCGATCCCATCTTTGACTGTATTCCACTGCTTTCTCAGCAGCTACTGGGCACCCTGAGGTCTTGGCCCTTGCCCACGCCTTTCTTCCCACGCCTGGGGTGCCTTATCTGATCCTGGGGCATTTTCCCTTCTCCTGCCCTGCTCTTTCTCTCCTGGCCCCTCTGCATAGTCGCTGCCTCCTCCGCTGCTTTCACGTTCCATTCGCATGGCTAGCTCAGAGAGAAGCGTCTCTGAGGCATCTTTCTCCCTTCCCACGTTGCCTCTCCTCCCACCTGACAAAGACGGCAGGAGATTTCTCATTGCTTATGCCTGCTACTTTAGGTGGGAAGATGTGGGGATCAGGGCCTCTGCATCCCTGGCCCCCACTGTGACCATACTGCACACAAGTCTGCAAGTACCGAGAGAACTTTGTCAAGAGACGAGTCCCTGCGTGGGTGCAGGACGGGTTCACCAGGGCTCCAGCCCACATGGATTTGGGACAGAGTGTGGTGTGGAGATACCCCAGCACTCCCAAACCACAGGACCTGAACAGTTCAACCAGACAGGACTTTTCTCTCTGTCCATGAATTAGCATTAAATGAGGGTGTGACCTCATTTAGACAAAGGCCTCACAGAAGCGATGTGGCCCATTGTCCAGCGGCGAGAATGTGACCATTATCCAAGTGAATAACCCTGAGAAGATGGAGGTGGGTGTCAGCAATACAGCCACAAACCAAGAATGGCCTGGAGCTGCAGGAACTCAAAGACTCAGAAGGTCCTCTCTCCGAGCCACCAGAAACAGTATGGCCCTCCCTTGCCAACGTCAGACCTCCAGACTCCTGGGCTTTAAGGGAACATGTCTGATCCAAGTCACCAGGCTGTAGTGATGAGTCAGGACAGCTCCAACACACACACACACACACACACACACACACACACACACACACACACACAGAGGCTGGGTGACAGAAACACTGCTTAGCACTGAACAGTGGTGTTGATGAGTAGAAGATACTGTTCATCATCACATGGCTAGCTTTCCATATGAAGGACAGGGACACTTCTTACCCCATAAAACATTAGTTGGTCATGTAAACCTTAGGTCTGTCTGCTCTCACAACCACAGGGGAATGGTGTGTTATCACCTAGAGTGAGGGGTCCTGTGGTCTGGAGGACCACCACAGAAAACAGGGACAGACCAGCCTTAGATAGGCAGCCATCTATAATTTGGCTTTGGGGAGATAATGAAAGAGATGGAAGCCAGTAGCACTTGGAGTCCCCAACACTGAGTCGCCCCAGGGTAGCCCAGGGAGTTGGCCATGGATGCATTGTATATGCCTGGCCACTGGCCTCAGTGCTAGTATCCACACAACTGGCACAGCCCAGTCTCAGAGCAACCTTGGGAAAGGAAAGTTACTTTTCAACTGTGCAAGTGAAGAAGCCACAAGACCAGTGAGGTCACACAGGGCAGCCAAGGACACACAGGGATGCCACCATGGACAGAGGTCCAGCTGAATCATCACCAGTAGGCCCTCCTCCTACCGGTATTGGCTTCATCTCCTCAGGTGACCCTGCAGGCACCTCCCTAGGGTAGATATCTGCTCTCTACCCCATGACAAACCTGTCTCTCACTGCTGGAAGACACTTCTAAAGGACCCCTCCTTCCTCCATTACAGCTGACTATTGCACCCCTCCGACAGAGTGCAATGCGAGGTGTCAGGTTTCAGGGCTCTCTGATCCACATCTGAGCAGAGGCATGCAGCCCCATCTCTGCATTGGACCATCTGGCGCAGCCTCCAGGAGTAGGGCTGCTGCAATTTTGGCTGACTCTCCAGAATCTGGCAGTTGTGGCACGCTGGGAGCCCTGAAGCATCCCTGGGAACTTACCTGCCGTAAAGGTGGGGGTGAAACATTTGCTGGCGAATCTCATTCAAACCCAGAACCTGACATCCTCCTGGCCCTCCTGCTCCACAGCAGAGAGTTCACCAGGAGAGAAGCCACTTGTCACTCCAAAATGAAAGCTCTAGAGCATTCTCCACAACAGACAAGCACTCAATCCAGCTCACTACAACAGCTGGCTCTGGACTGGGGTTTGGATGTGGGTAGGTGGGGGTAAGACCAGCGGAGGGGCAGTGGGGGGGCAGTGGAGGACAGTGGAGGGGGGCAGTGGAGGGGGGCAGTGGAGGGCAATGGAGAGGCAGTGGAGGGGCAGTGGAAGGGCAGTGGAGGGGCAGTGGAGGGGCAGTGGAGGGGCAGTGGAGGGCAGTGGAGGGCAGTGGAGGGGCAGTGGAGGGGCAGTGGAGGGCAGTGGGGGGCAGTGGAAGGCAGTGGGGGGAAATGGAGGAAAGTGGAGGGGACAGTGGAAGGCAGTGGAGGGGGAAGTGGAGGGGCAGCAGAGGCACTGGAGGGGCAGCAGAGGGGTGTTGGAGGACAGTGGAGGGGCAGCCGAGGAGCAGTGGAGGAGCAACCGTCTTCAGAAATAAGTTTTCCATCAAGGACTCTAGGTTAGATAAGGCTATGCACACTCAACTCTTCAGTCAATGTCCCTTTCCCACAGCCTGTCCCAGCCCCTCTCCCTTCAGCAGTCTCCATGTCCTCGGGCCCCAGCACTGCCAGTGTCACTCGTGAAAGTGGTGTTTGGGGTCAACTCTGCTGTCCTTACGTGAGGGTGTGCCCTGACCTATCTCACCTTCCCAAATGAATCTCCAACCCCTTGGAAAGAGTGCGAAAGGCTAGGGTTCCCTGCCCCCAAGCCGCTCCTAGCAGAGCTAAAGCCTTTTACATCAACTGAAGAGAATGGATGGCTTGGTGCATGAATGATCAGGAAGTCAGTGGCTCTAAAGCTGGTCTTCTTACACCAGGAATAACGGTGCTAAAAATGGCATTCCGTCAGATATCTAAGCTCAGTGCTCAGGATGGCTCCCCAGGCATAGATAACAGTTGGACGTTCAGTCACATGTATGTTACACGGAGTTGTTACCAAGCAGCATATAGTGACATGTGGAATGTAAGATGTGCTCATCGGGGTGCCCTTGTGAGACCCCCGACTCCCCCAAGCCCACTTAGTCAACATTCTCACTCTCAGAGAGGAGATTGGTTTCCAGGCAAGAGGACCATCAGGTACACATCCACCCCTCTGCAGGACAACATGCAGAGACAGGCCTCCAGGTCCCAGTAAGGGAAAGGCTGGGGAGAGTCGGTCTCAGCAGCTTCCAGGTAACCTGTGCTCAGGATGGGTAGTGGGTGGGACCAGCCTCAGAGAGCCTCCCACCCCTGATTAGCTCTCAGAAGGAGAACAAGGCCCTGGGGGACAAAAGGAGCTGAAGGGGCACTGAGTGCTATGAACCAAGGCTGCAGCACATGTAAGGGAAATGAAAGAAGACCAGCCAAATGCTCCCCAGGAGAGGGGAGCCAAATGAGTCTCCCTCCACCTGGGTCTGAGCAGGGCTTCACTCAGCAAAAGCAGACACTGTGGGACCAGGGAGCTGCTGGCCATCCCTCACCCTCGCCTGTGACCATAAACAGTGCAGCATTCGCGTGCTGCGGGGCCTTGCTGGATGAGACAGCTTCCACAGAGACTCCGGAAGCTGTGGTCCACAGTTGAAGAGGTTGAGGAGCTTCGTACACTTTTGTTCTTTGATGCTCTTATCCCAGTGAAGCCACTGGAAACGTCTGAAGTTCATGAGCCATTTGCTGCAGGCGTCGTTCAATTAAGGACAGAGCCTCTTCCCCGGTAGCAAATACCCAGCAACTTAATTAAAAGGGGCTCGCTGTTTAAATTGCCACAGTGGTTCTCAATAGAAGGAGTTGGCCTCTCACGGGTGTAACTGCTTCTAATTTCCTTCCACTCCAACGCCAGTATTTAGAGAATATTTCACTGTCACCGGACATTATCCCATGGTCAGCCTCTCAGTTCCCCTGCTCAGGCCCGTTGACTGCTGAAGTGCAAGGAAAGCATCACTGCCCCACCCCCACCTCCAGTGCTTACAGCCACAGCTAAAGACACTGAAGGCACCACAGGAGGACACACAGAACGGCTTAGAGGTGATCCTTGGAGACACATGAGTGGATGCAATGTAAAAATGATGAGGCAAGGACTCCAGTGACATCTAAGTGGAGAGAGACCTTCAATGACAAGGGGACTTCCAGGCCTGGCTGCCCTCCTAGGTGGCTCACCTTCTGAGAGATCTGAATCTCACAGCTGCGGAAAGTGTCTAATAGCTCCAGGCACTCTGGACCAATCATGAAACACACACCACCATGCAAGTCCAGGAGTCTGCAGTAAGAACTAATCATAGCCAAACGCCCATCTTCCAAGCATTTCTGAAGAGGGCCTGTCTACCAGCCCGAATCTGTTGGCTTGAGCCCCTCGTGGATTCCCTTGAGTGTGAGGTGAAAGCTCATGCAAGGACTTTCTGTTTCTCCCTGAGACTCTGGTTTCTGATTCGGAGCAGACCGGTAATTGGACTGTGAGAGATAGACCAAGCCATCCTGCAGGGAGCCTCCTTCTTCAACCTCAGGCCAACTGCCGAGCCACATGACCTACCTCTCAGCTGCCAGCACACACGTAAGGCTGCAGCTTGTCACCCCTGTGCCTATGCACCAGGTGATTTTCCATCCCAAGCAGTTCCACCAGAGCATCTACACCTCTCCAGAGAGCATCAAGGTCAGAGGCAAGGCCTCGGGATTTCATCAACGGGATCCTCAACGCTGGTGGCAGCCAATCAGCACAAGGATCTGAGATGACGTCACTGTTGTCATCGACATCATCACTGCTCTCACCCTTGCCAGCAGCACCGATACCACCACCATCACCACCATTCATAACATTTGTACAAGCACAATCATTACTATTCACCACCACCATGTCCACTAACTCTATAATTACCATTGTCTTCACCATCGCCATAATTGTTACCACCAACTTCATCACCATCGATCATCCCCACCATCATTTCCATCAATGTCATCAACAGTTCCATCAGTGGCCTCAACTTTATCATCACCACTATGACCATCACCATTATAATCCTGTCATCACCATCACCAACATCATCACCTTCACCTGCATCATCACCATCACCAACATCATCACCTTTAGCTGCATCATCACCCTCACCATCATCATCACCCTCACCATCATCACCCTCACCAACATCATCACCCTCACCACAACCATTACTATCACCACTATCATCACCACCATCAGCAGCACTTAGCCTATTATCATCCCATCATTACCATCACCAACATCACCACCTTCTTCAATGTCATCACCATCAATATTACCACTACAACCATTAACATGATCACTCTGTTCATGAGAATGGCCATCCCCAGCATGGCCAGAGTTGCCAGTGTCAACATCTTCACCACCTCCCCACCACTATTCATACCAACACTATCATCTCACCAGCCTGTCATCCTCATCATCACCTTCACCACCACCACCACTGATACTACCATTGTCACAATAATGTCATCTCCATCTTCAACATTATCACTATCATCATCCTCATACTTATTTTAACATTGCCAAACACACACTGAACAGTTAGGAGGTGCCAGACCCTACACTCATGAAGGGAACTGTGTACTTTAACTGTACAACAAAGATCAGCATCAGACAGCTGTTAAATTCCCATGGAGGCATGGAGAGGATAAACTGTTGCCCAAGCAAGTTCACTACTCTAAAATCCAGGAACACCTACCAGTCTTGTCACTTGTCATATGAATCCTGAAACAGGAGCTCTCTGGAAATTCCAGAAGCTATTCTTTGCAACCCTAGGCCCTGAGTAATTCCAGAGTCCCCACATTGCCAATAGGAAAGCCTGGACCTCAGGAAAATGTAACGTATCATTCCTAAATTGTTGTATGCAGAAGCAACAAAACCAAAATCCTAAGATCCCTCTGTGTAGAACAGAACTGACTTCATGGAAACCCAGTTCTAGGTTTCAGGGTGCTACCAGCAGGAGCTCTCCAGTCCCTGCTGAGCTTTTCTGCCTCTGACATGGTCAAGCACATCCTCTAGCTACTACAGCTGGGTATAAAAATAGCAAGTAGGTATGGTCTTTCTGCAGAATCTAGACCCTGATCATGGAACCAACACAGCAGGTGTGCACAACGAGTTTTCAGCTTTGAGAGCTCAGGAGAAGAAGATGGCACTGTGAGAGGAGACCTTGACCAGGGAGACACAGCAACAGAAAACAGAGGGCAGAATCGCAGGCATACAGGCAGCCCTCACCAGCTGCTCCTTGCTGCAGCCATGCAGGACTACACAAGTCTCAGCTAGGAGATTCTCTACACCACCCCTACTCCCTCAGATTCCATATGATGTTGTAAACAAGCATCTGGAGACTATATGGCTTCCCTCAGTCATCCAAGATATCCCATTTTCAGTACCAATGGGCAGCTCTCTCCAGGGCATAACATGAACTGCTTCTGTGGAGAACTGGACTCTAGGGAGTCTGGCTAAAGGCATCCTCACAAACCCTCTCTTCTCTCATTGAGCCACCACTGTCCATCCCCCAAGCAGGCCAGCTCAGAGCCCCCCTTTCCTGCAGGCTGGCATCATTGCCAGAATTTACATTTCTCTGCATTCGAAGCAAACACACATATTTTCCCTCTTCTAAATCTGTTTTGCTAAACAAATTAATCTAGCAGCAGATTATATTATGAAGAACCATAAATCTTCTTGGAGATAAGCATCTGTCGGGTTGGATTAGCAACAGCCGATGTACCGTGAGTTAATTTGCTAAGCCTCACAGTGCTGTCCCAGGCGTTTAACGTTCGTAATAGCAGATGTAATTTGGGACAAATGGGAACTTGTTTCCTCATCCGTGTCTATACAGTGAGTGACGTATTCAGGGGAGGTGACAGCCAGCGAGAGGAGCGCCAAATTCCATTACGATTATGGCTGATGAGTCGGTAGAAGTTAAGACAGATACTATGGGAACTGCTTGCCCCTGTCTCTGCTCCAACACTGTGGATTCCCCAGGGAGGCTGTGGGCCAGACGCCTAGGCAACCCTAGATCTCCTTCCCAGGAGCTGCCAGGCTTAGAGTTGTCCCTGTCCTTGACGTGGTTTAAGACTAGTTTTGTTTTCAGGGTGAACTTCTCAGAGGACCAAGGTGCTGCAGGATAAAACCAGTGGGTTTTGCTGTTCAGTGCAGGAATGAAGGAGGTTGGCGGTTGAAGGAGAAAGGCTTTTTACCTCATGAAAACCTGCCCAAAGTCTAGTCCATGTCTGCCTACCCAAAGTAGAAGGAGGCACAGGTGCAAAGAAAAAACCAGGTGCAGAGATTCTGTACCAACTGCCCAAGAGTGAACCTCAGGAGCTGCCCCTCCTCCTTCCCACCAGCCTGAGGCTTGAGTCTCACCCCCAGCCATTCTTGCTGCTGTCGGGAGCTTCTCCCTACGTGGGAGGATCAGCAAGGACTGCTGTTTGTGGGGGCGATGCCCACATGCCCGAACTTTCATGTTACCGTGGGCCATGCTGGATATTGTGGGAGGGGACTAGCTGCCAGCTCTTTCTCCCATGGCTGCTGGCATCGGGACAAACCCTCGCCTGGGGCATGACCAGGGCTACCCCTGTTGCAGATACTAGAGGATGAGGCAGGGAAGAAGATGAGCAGAGTCGCACAGAAGGAGATGTCTCCAGCCAAGGAGCTGCAACTGTCCACACGGCCCGAGAAAAGGACCGCAGGGTCAGGGAGCCAAAGCCTTGTATCTCTGCCCCATCCCAGAGGCCTTTCCCCAACTCCTCCCTGAGGGAAGAGATGAACCCACTGCAGAGCTTCCATCAGCAACACAGGGAGTTCTTCTCCTCATCTGCCCTTCGCCTTTCCTGGTAATTCAAGGTCATTCCTAACCTTGGGACAAGTTCCATCTATCAGTGAACCAGCCCCAAGCAGCCAATACCCTGAAGGCTCTGAAGATCACAAGGTCCCTTAACATTGGCACGTGATGTGCCCGGGAGACGGTAGCCTGAATATAACCATGTAGGTAGGCACTGAAGTTACTGTGTTCCACATGGCAGCCAATCTCTCCTCAGAGCCCACACTCAGCTCTTCTCTCTCTGCCATTGTTTATACTCCTGGGGACATCTGAGCAGCCTCCTGTCCCAAACCACCCTGCATCCTGCCTCTCCCCAAGCCAGAGCAGCAAAACAAAGAGGCCACCTACCTGAGGTCTCCCCCAAGATCCTTGGGGGCTGGATATCTTTCCCATTGTTGCTGGGACTGGTGGAAGGCTCTGTTGTGCTAACCCCAACAGGGGTCCTTTTCCAGGGATCTAGGGATTCGGTGACCCCCTTAGTCTGCAGTGTCATGGCGGTGGCCGTGTTGGCCGTGGTGGTGGTGGTGGTAGCCACAGTTGTCTTCCGTGTTTGCAAGATGGAGACCGTGGTGGGGCCGAACCCACCAGGGAAAGTGTTGGATTCTAGGGCTTCCTCATCCCCCGTAGGCCCCCAGGCTATGAATTCTGTCTCTGTCGTGGGCCTGCCACCACGAAAGTCGAAATCATTGAACTCTGCATCATGCGTGTGTCTCCTGCCCCGCCTGAGGAGGCTCTGTTGCTCTGCAGTGCCAGCGGCCACCATGGAGGATGAGGCCGATGCAGAAGGGAGGGAAGGGCTGGATCCGGTGGCAGCTGGGGGCTTGGTGAGTCCCCCTTTGGGTCCAAGGGTGGCCACCTGGTCCCTGGGCCTGTGGGCCCTCCGAGCACGGGGAGTCTGCATCTGTATGGGCCCGTGGGCACGTTCAGCCCGGGCAGAGCGGGGACTCCAGGCTGGTGTTGGTAGCCTTGTTGGGGATCCGCTTCGCAGACTCCACAGCCGCTGTGGCCTCTGTGGGCGTGAGAGAAGCCGAAACTCAGGCCCTGGGCCTAACGAATCACAGGACGGGAAGTCGACTACAAGCTGCAGCATGGCTATCAGTATCCAGGCATGGCTTCCGAGAGAGCGGCCGGGCCAGCGGATGGACATGGAGCTGAGGAGAGAGAGCAGAGTAGTCAGCGGACAGTGGGGCAGCAAGATGGCTCTGCCCAGGGCCACCTCTAACCCCACCGGATGGGGCAACTTTTGGTTGTAAAAAGAGCTCATCTGAACCTGGAAAAGACCCCAGAAGCCTCTGGGCCGGCTCAGGTGCATGCACTGTGTTCCTCTACAGTGGTCACTATGTGTTGGAGACAGCTGCTTCCAGCTCAGGGACCTCTTAGATGGTAATGTAAGAGCCCCCTTCTATGGCACGGGACCCGGCCACCAAAGCCCCCTCCTCCATCTTGCCCCTAAAGACTTGCCCACAATGGAGGTGAGACTCCAAGAACACAAAAGGTACAGAAAGTGATGAGAACATCCGCTCCCAGTGGCCAGCTGACTTGGCCTCAGGCTCTGGGAGGCTGCAGGAGGCAGAGGGGAGGGGTCTCCCCCTAGAGTGCAGGGTTTGCTCCACCCTTCCCAAAACCCCATGATCCTTTAGTCCTCCGAGCTGAGCTTATGCCTGCTTGCCCTCTACCTGGACACAGCCCAGCAACGCTCCTTCTGTCTGGCTTTCCCTGGGTGTCGCTCTGGGAACTCGCTGCGGCTCAGGAAAAGCTGGAAGCTTCAGTTCTAGGTGCCTACTCTGTTGACTTTTCCACCCCTCCTGTTTATCTCTGATGCAGATGCCCTTTGGAAATTCTCATCTTCAGCTGGGGCTGGACTGAGAAAGACCAGACTGAGCACTGCCAATCAGGAGGGGAGGCTGATGCTTGCCCTGCTGGGAGCAGGTGGGAAACATGATATCCGCTTGTCTGGGTCCTGTTGGGACCATCCCTGTCCCGAGTCCATGGGCAGCTCCACTAGCTGAGCACAAGTCCCCTCTAGACCCAGGGACGCTGTAACGGCACACGGAAATCCAGAACGAACGCAGACCCGCACAGCCGGGAGTGGAGGATGTAGCCCACGCGCTCCTCCTTCCCCCAGTGTAACTTTGAGGACTGATTATAGGTGCCACTCAAAGTCAGTTTTCATCATCAACTAACTTCACATCTGAAAGTTAGAAGGAATCTAAAACTTCCCCAGAGGCTGCTGCAGGGAGAGCGGGTGCGGGGTGTTAGGTACCCTGAACCACCAGCCTCCACAGCTGTGCCTGCCAGGCCCCGAAACGCACGTGGGGTTGTTTTTCTTTATACGGCGTCACGTGTGTGCATTTTAAAAAGTGACTGCATGTGTCAGGGTGTGCCACTGTACGGGCGTGTGAAGCCCACGTGGATGCGTGTGCCGGCAGGGGGTGGAGCACATCCAGGTGGGTGTGCGTGAGTGCCGGATGTGATTGCTCGTGCGTGAGAGTCTGAGGGAGTCAATTTGTGAGCGTGTTTGCCAGCGTGAGACTGAGCATGTGTGGGCGTACTGCTGTATCTGCGAGTGTTCCCCTGGGTGTGAGAGTCAGTGTGCAAGAAGGTACCACTATGTCCATCTGTGTAATTATTTGTGTGGGTATCCATGTGTCTTGGTGACAGTGTCTTTCTCTATATCTCTCTCTGGGTCTATACATCTCTGTCCCCAAGTGTGGGTCTGTGTCAGTGTGAGCGTGCAAGCATGTCCTTGCTCGCCCTTCAGTGGATGGAACTGTGTTTATTCAAGGATGTGGACGTTCTTTCTCGGCCTGTGCTGAACCCCACGTGCCTGAAGCTGAGACCCACTGATGGTTGGGAAGGAGTTGGCCCCTGAGAAAGAAGCTTGAGTTCACTGGGACTAATTAGCAAAAAGCACCGGTCTCCAAATAATAAGGCCCGGCTTTTTTAATCAGAATGAAAGCACTTTGCCGTCTGAAGGAGGAAGAGCTCATTAGGCTGATGCCTCTGGGCTCTTTCTACCTCTGTGTTGTTACTCTGCACGAGCAGCCAAGCTCCAGCAGGGACAGGGTTGTCATCACTGTGAGCAGAAATCTAGGTCAGTGTGAGACTCCCCTGCATACTTGGAAGGGCCTCTCCTTGGAGCTGCAGGTGACCCTGTAGGGACAGAATAGTGAGAATCCTGGGTCCTTCCCTGCCCGCACATCTGGAGAGGTGCCTGCTTCCCTATGAGTGAGATGCCCTGAGTAGCTGTGAGGCCTCACTAGGCCCTGGCAGGTCTTCTAGGCTTTATCAAGCCCTGCCAGCTTGTCATGGCACCATCAACCAAACCTTACAGGCTCTACAAGTCTCTAACAAACCTTACCAGGCGCCTCAGGGCCCCTACCCCCGACTGGGTCCCACCAATTCCCTCCAGATTTCACTAGGACCCCAGGTGCCTCCAGGACTCATTAGACCATACCCAAATTCTACTGGAACATTCTATTACTCTCCAGGCCTAACAGATCCCACCCAGACTTACCATATCCCTCTAGGCTCCATTTGGCCCTACTAGACTCTGTCAGACCCCAACAAGTACCACCGGGTCCCAAAAGGCCTCACCAGATCCTTCTAAGCCTCTCCTGGCCCAGTTAGTACGCTTGCCCTCATCCCAGCTGCCCTAGAGAACCATCCAGACCCCCAGCAGTTCAGGCCCTATGCTAGATCCTTCTAGTACTCCCAGGCCTGTGCTGGGCTCCCCAGGCTCCATCACACCACACCGGAACTCAGTAGTTCCCTCCAAATTCTGCCAGAAGCCAGCAGGTCCCATCAAGTCCCCCTAGATGTCTCCTAGCCCCACGGGGCAGGCCGACTGGGAGGCAGGAAAGCAGAGCTGCCTGCCGTCAGTACTCTGAGAAATATCGCCCCAGGAAATTAAAACCACAGCACCTAAGCCTAGGCCTGCCTCCCCGGCATAACTTCACACACAGGATATTTCTGTGATTTTTCACCAATCATGGGCTGTAATTGGTAACCATAGAAACCTTCTCATTTCCAAGACACCCAGCTGTTATGCAGAAAACCCAACCCTGGCAATGGGGCTGGGGAGGCGGATGCCCTGCTCCTCCTCAGCCCGGCAGATCGCTTTTAAAGGGCTGCGTTTGCTCAGAGGGGAAATAGAGGGCAGTGCGGGGGAAGCAGCTGTCAGCTAGGACAAGGGCCTGCCCCACTGGACAGTAGAGTGCTGGGCCCTGCATGAGACCTGACCTCATGGCAGTAGGTCTGGTCTGCAGGGGACACCCCTGGACTGGTCTTCAAGAACCCCTGTTACCCTACAAGGGCCTCCTCTCCTTATTTCTCCTGCAGAACCATGGGTGTTCAGTACAGAGTTAGGGGTTTTCAGATATGCTCTGATGCAAAATGAAGCCGTTAGCAGAGGGCTCCACCTTAGGAAGGCACCGAGGCATTGTCAGCTGTCTGACATCCTCCCAGATGACAGGAGGATTCGCAAGATGCTGGCCTACCCTACCATCAAGTAACAGTGCCAATGGGCCACATGTTCACCCAGGAGGCCGCGTAGAGTTTCCCCAAACTCTGGGACATTTCAACTGGCCCTTCAAATGTGTCACCCACTTCATTCCTCAAGGTCACCAATAGCAATAAAGATGGGACACACCAAGAGCTGCGGTTGCTGCTGCTGCTGCTGGGAGACTAGGATACACACACACACACACACACACACGATGGGTGTGTGAACTGGCCTGTCTGCTGTAGAAAACAATTTGGTGACCCTTGGAAAATCAGAGCTACCACTAATGTGGCAAATACAGTCTTTAAGGTACATACCTGGACATTCATGATCATGTGACGCCTCACAGTAGCCCAATGCAAACACCCCAAGCATCACCCAACAGATAAGCACATGGGACACATCCAGACACAGAGCAGCATTTGATCCCCGAAAGGCAGGAGGTACCATCCACACACAAAGGCAAAGGAGCCAGGAGTAGGGCCACACATAGATGGAAGACTCGGCACGATCTCTGGGTCTGCCACAGATGGAAGATGCTCATCTTCCAGTGGCTACCACAGAGTACAGGGGAGGGACTCTTTGTGAGGGACTGCCTTCTGGAGGGGTTCTTTTGGGGGTGACGGAATGTCCTGGAATTCATTGCAGTGGCAGTGAGACACCGTATGAAAACACAAAACCGTTGGACCATGCACTCAAAGGCAGAGAACGTACTGGCATGTAGATTACATCTCAATAACAATAAAAAAGGACAGGACTCGGAAGCAAGTGTGTGTAAGTGTTCTGGGGACTGATGTGGACACTCTCTGTGACCTCCTAATCCTGAGCCCTGGCTGCAAACCGGAAGGCTTGAGCCAGCCTTCTGAGTCACAGGCAAGGTGTGTGGATGCTGGGGAGACTCAGACGGAGTCTCAAGTCTGTGTGGAGCGGGCTCTATGGGAGTCCCTAGGACTTAGGGTCCCTCCTGGCCTCATGATATTCACCTCTTGCTCATCTCCAAGGACACCGTGCAAAGGAAAAGCAGAGCCCGCGAGCTGTGCACACGGTTGCCTCCATCCGCCTTTATTTTCTAGTTTGCAGCTCCTTGCTTCTCTTCATTTTAAATTTTTATTGAAATCACTTTTCCCCAAGAATGGTTTAATAAGATTCAGTGGATTGAGGTTCAATTCACTCCCTTTATATAGTTTCTCCACGGAAGAAAATCACTGTCATTTAAGAGAGACATAGACGTCTCTTCACCCACAGTCATACCCTCCCGGGAACCCAGATGTGGCAGCGTGTGCTCCTGGAAACAGCAGTTTCCTCTCGATGGGGCTCACAGTCAAGGGGAGTGGGGAGTGGAAAGAGTGAATTCCTGGTGTCGTATGGCCAAAGCCACCTCACATACAACAGGTAGAAGTCAGAACTGCCTAGAGGCAGCGGGTGCAGGCTACTTTTGTCTCAGAGCCCACTGCAGGAGCCTGCCTGCACCTGCTGTGTTACCCCAGATCTTCACCCTGAAATTGCTGTAGGAGTTAGCCAGAGCCCAGGCTTGTGGATCCTTTTCTGGGAGGCCCTGTTTCCCCACCACCAACACAAGGTAGGTAGTGTGGAGTCTGAGGTCCTCCCTCCCTTCAAACCAGACCCAGCCTTCCACGATCAGCAACTTCTCAGCCAGGCCAGGAATGATCTCAAGGAGCTGGAGTTACAGAGACAACGACAGGGAGACACGGGCACCTGGTCAGCCTTGTGTGAGGCAGTCCTCTCTCATGCTTGATCAGAATGCCCCTTCACCTGGGGCTCAGCTGGGATGGGGACATCAGAACCAGGGTCCTACCCCAGACACTTCCTGGCTTCTCCCCACTTCTGTGAACTTGCTAAGAATGCTGTTCACCTCAGAATACTTGAGATTCACACGGAAGCTGCAAGGGAACGGTGCGTTCTGGGGACTCTCCTCCCAGCTTCCCCTGATATGACACACATCACCGACTCCCCCTGTCACAACCTCATGGCTGCTGGCTCCAGGCTGTATTCCAATCTTGTTCGTTTTGGTTTAGGAGCTTCCCAAGATCCCACCTAACTTGGTGTGCAGTCTCTGACTTCCTGAGGGTACTTTTAACTTGACAGTGCTTCTGGATTTTGATGAGCTTCATCTATGGGCCAGCGGGGAGCTATAGATGTCCCTCAGTTGGGCTATGGGGCGGTGGAATTGGAAAGGGGGACCACTGAGGCCAAACCCTGCTCCTATTGCAGCAGAACATCGTGGCAAGAGCGAAGATAGTCTCAGATGGTGGTCTAGGCCCTGGCATTGCAACCTGCTACCTATTCAAGCATGGACAGTTTACATAACTGCTCTGTGCCTCAGTTGCCCTGCCCACAGAGCAGGCTAAACTCGAGAAGCTCTTTAAAAGGTACCCAGGGGTACTGCGGCAAGTACGGCTGACTGAGTTCTTTATAGATGCCCTGGGGTCCTGATTTCTCCACTGCTCTCCAGTAGCCAAGCAAGCTCAGGGCCCTGCTCCTTCCTGGGAGCACACAGTGACTTTGGGACGAGGGGGATATGGCTCCAGAGCCTTCACAGGTGCTTGAGGGAGGCTGATGGGTAACAACACAGTGGCGTTCTGGTTGCCTGGGCAACATGCCCGCAAGCGTTCTGGAGGCGCGAAGTGGGGAAGCGGTGAGAGCTGTGGGTGGGCAGGACAGTGGGTGGTGATGTTCTCAGTCCCGGCAATGGGGAGTCTCCTTCTGTGTCCAAGGCTGATCCCTGGCTGCTGTGTCCTCCCTTACAGAAGTTCCACAGTGGGACACAGGGCCTGCTACTTTCTGAAGTGCCTGTGGCTCTACTGGACGCCCTTCTGACTCAGCTCCTGCCACATACCCTCCGCCACCGCTGCACTAGTAGGCTGCTAATCACACAGCCGCCTGTCACACACCTTGAGCCTCCCTCTGTAGCGGGACAAAGTCTAGGTCAGGTCCCCCAGGATGAACTGACTCACACACAGGGCTAAACCCCCGTGCCCTCTCCATCTCCCCGGAGGCACAGAACAGACTTGACACAGTCACACACAGATGTGTTGGATCCACGTCTGCAGTCCAGCAACCATATAATCTCCAGGAATCTCAGAGGGCCAGGGAGCATGCTATCATGGCAGAGTTACAGGCCCTAAAAAGCCCTCCTGGACATCGTCATGGGACTGGTATGTTGGGAAGCTCCCACACTCACCCAAGGACCTCACTTTAATCTCATTTTCAATCTATTCTCAATTAAAGATACAGCATGGCGGGGAGGGGGGCAGCATCAGGAGACAGCAGCGGGGCCAGGTGACGAGGCAGATGCTCTAGGAGAACGTGGGTACAAGCAGACACACGGGCGGATCACAGAGCAGCTCTGAGCGCGGCGGACCATCTCCCAGGCAGGGATATCTGGCTGGGAAGGTATTTGGGGAAGGTTCTAGGCCGTCAAGCAAAACACGAGAGCCACAGCACCATGTGTATCTAGCGACAGCAAGCCAAACGGCAGAGGGCTGCGTGAGGAGAGAAAAGACGGCGGGATCCTAAAATAGCTGGCCCAGAGACTGAGCAATAGCGGAGTGCCAGGCGCAGAGCGCCGAGTCTCCTCTCACCGTGCCTTCATCTCATGCTTTGGTAACCGAGAAGAGGAAGCGCTGTTACTCTCATTTTGCAGGGGGAAAAACGGCAAAAAATAGTAGCTGGGCCTCTCAACAGGAATGTGTCTTAAAATATGAACTAGACGAAGCGGTACATAGAGAAATAAGCACTTCTGGGAAGGACTTGGGCTTCTTGGAGTTCCATGGTCCCTGTTAGCTGTCCACACCTAAAGCCACTGCTCCCGGAGGTAGCATGGGAGCTCCTTATTAATAATGCCAACTTGTTACTGGTGTCTAAAGCACCCATTGGCCTGCCCTGTATCATCTCGGGAGTTTTCTAATTTAGTTTGGTAACAACTGTTACATTGTTATATGCAAAGGCCACCAATGCAGCCAGGAACTTGTTAAACTGGCAAGGAGAAAAAGTGGAGCACACAGACAGTCGGTCTCAGTCCCTGAACCCCTAGAACCTACACAGAGAGGGGCTACCATGGGCTAACATAGAGTTAGGTAGTTGTGAACCTACAGCTATGCCACAGTGTGTCCCCAAGTCAGCCAGGGCGAGTCCATGGGTCTCTCCGAGCATCTGCGGGTGTGGCAGTGGTGGCCGTGTTCCTGCGGAGGGCCTAGCTGCACCAGCTGGAAGTGAGGAGGTCCTGGAGTCTCGCTGTGGCACACCATGGCCCCACAGCAGCTGTGCCTACCACCAAAAGGCAGACAGTCAAGTCAGTGATGCGAAGGGATGAATAAGTGAGGGGGAAGGAACAGCCAGGCACCGCACAGCCTTCTCCTGGTCTATAGGCCACACCTATCCACACACCTATCCACACACCTATCCACACACCTATCCACACACCTATCCACACACCTATCCACACACCTATCCACACACCTATCCACACACCTATCCACACACCTATCCACACTGCCACCGTAGAAGTCTGCTCCAGCCGTGAGAAGAAACTGAGAAAACAGTCTCTCCTCTGAGGTCATGGTATAAGAAGTTTCATGTAGTGACATGGAGCAAAGGCAGGATAGGAACTGAAGGTAGGGAAAGGGGAGCAGAGGGAGGGAATAGGGTGAAAAGGCAGGAGAGACTGTGCAGAGACAGGGGAGACACGGCAGAGGTGGGGGGAGACAGTGCAGA